>NC_056740.1:144453580-144676080 GCF_019279795.1 Protopterus annectens
TTGGGTTGGCACGATTCATGTACGAGTGGATGTGCTTGTACAGTGCCTTAGTGTAGGATTCATCAGTCGAACTTTCAGATCCTGTCTGCATGGGTGTCATGACGTTTGCCACTTCTGACTTGAGTAGCATGAAGTTGGCTTTGGAGAAGTTTTTTACGGAGGTTTCCTTACTGGGGGGTGGGGTGGGATGTGGATGTCAAGGGTGATTTGCTTATGGTCAGACCTGACCAATGAGGGGGTGACCACTGGTGTGGAGCATCTATCTCCCATGTTGGTAATGACCAGGTGTAGGATATTGGAGCCCCTGGTGGGACAATGGATTAGTTGATCCAGGGCGTTAGAATTTATGAATTCCAAGAACTGTTGGGAAAAGTTGTTGGTACCCAAGTAGTTTTCCCAGTTAATGGCAGGGTAGTTGAAATCACCCAGTATTAGGGTGTTTGGCTGTATCTTAATATTTTCCAGTATGTTTAAAAAGGTGTAGTGAGAATCTTGGGGCATGGTAGGGGATCTGTAACAAGCTACAATTTGGATAGCCTTCTTACCTAGTGTTAGTTTCACCTGGAGAATTTCAGATGCATTGTGTTGGGCAACTAGCTTGGAGGTGTGAATACCCTTGGTGAATATGAACACTCCTCCACCTTTAGTGTTTCGGTCTTGGTTTGGTGGCCGAAAAGTATGGTAAGAGTTGTAGCCTGGTATTGCAGGGGTGCTCTCTGGAGCCTTGAACCAGGTCTTAGTTACTGCACAGATATCGTTGTCCTCCATTTTTAGGAGTCCCTCGAGAGAGTGCATTTTGAGGTTTAGACTTTTGGCATTGAGTAGCATTACCTTCAGATTTTGCATGCTTGTATCTGTTATAGTGGTGTTTTTGTCCTTTGAACCTTGCCTAAAAAAGGCACTATGGGGTGGCAAGAGCTTTAGCCAGTAACCTGAATCCCAGGGGTGACAGGTGCAGACCATCTCTTGCAAAGCATCGTGGTTTGTCGATCATGTCTTCCCAGGCAGACAGATACTGGATACCATTTGAATGACACCAGAAGCTTAGCCAATTGTTGAAGTCAATCATTTTGTCCTTATACTGTTGTATCATTCTGGGCGAAGGCAGGATGCTACTCAGGGCTAGGGTCATACCTGCCTGGGCCACATGATCCAAGAACTCTTCCATGTCTCTTTTCATGTAGTCTAGGGAGGTATGTGTCAAGTCATTCACTCCAACATGGACAATGACAGAGTCGTATTTGTACTTGTTGTGGAGTGACTTGAGTGCATTCGTTATGTGGCGGATCCTGGCACCCGACAGGCAGCTGATTGTAATTTTCTCCTTTTTCACCCTGGTGAGTGGGACATCAGTGTGCCTGACTATAGAATCACCTATGACTAAAGTGTTGGGTACATTGTCTTGCCTTAGGGGCTGTTGTTGGGTGGCACACTGGTGTTGTGAGCTATGTGTCACATTAGTTGTGACTGATATTTCTTTGCTTTTCATCTTTGGAGGTCCTTGTTGCTTGTGCAGGTTAATGTTAAGGACCTCTGCATATGTGGGTTTAGTGCTGCTATGTACGGGTGCTGATGGTGTGGGTTTTGAAGGGCTATGTGTTGCTTGAGGTGTAGTGCAGGTGTTAACCTTCTCCTCTTGACTGTCTAGCACAATCTTGGCTGGAGAGAGCTTTGCTTCCAGTTTGGCTATGTAAGTGCATCTCTCGCAGGTTGTAGTGTTGGGTGGTAGGAGAAGAGGTTGTCTGTGTACATGAGGCAGTTGCTGCATTGCCCCAGTATGCCCAGATTCACCAGGTGGACAGGAGAATCACCAGAAGCTGACCCTTGGACATGCCTGTTTAGGTGCTTTTTTTGTAAAGTACAAGGTACTTTGCAATAATAGGCTGTTTAGTGCCTACGATTCATTTCTCCTTATTGACAAGGAAAGTTGAGTGATTTTATCAGTTTAAGGCTTCCTAGTGCTTTCCAGCAGGTTCTAGAGCAAGTGCTAGTCACAGGGGTTCAGAATTTAGTGCTACTACTAAGAAACCAACTAGTTCTAAGGAAAAATTTGAAGAGCAGACTTTCTGGCACCCGGAATACTTTAACCGTAGCCCCGCGGTGCTGCACGATGTGAAAAATGCGCAAACACATGCGTTTTTAAGCCAGAAAGTTGAAAGGGATAGAAATCAGCCCAAAAAGGCTAATAAAATTACAATTTCACAGCTGGAAACCACTCCTCCAGTGTTAGGTAGGCAGTACAATGCTCACCGTCCCCACTGGTAAGCAGTAGGACTTCCCTCTACCACAGCAAGGTCTGGATAGCTCTGAACACAGAAAATAAAGTCCTGAGACAAGCAAAGCCTGGGATCTGGACTATACTAGCTAGGAAAGGCGGGAAATGAGCAAACAAGATGGTATTTTTTTTGCTTTTTTTTTGTTTTTTTTTTGGTTAAAACAGGCTAAACAATGCAATAATACAGTAAATAAACACATAAAAGGCTAACACACTTGAGTGTGTAGCCCTAAACAGTAAATACAATTAAAACTCTACAGAATTAGCAATTTAAAACTTTTTAAATGAAGCAAGGCAAGTGCACAACTGAAAAACGATTTAAGAGGCAGTAATACAGTAGAATAAGTAGCTAGTTTAAATATACAGAGAGGTCTATATATACAGAATAGCAGCTAAAACACACTTAAACAATTCAGATGCAGTGCAACCTAGAGCACTTGAGTTGTAGCAATATTAAGGCAAATACAGTTTTAATAAATGCACTAAAATATACTCTATATTTCCAAAATGTTTGAGAAGCACAGTCAAAACACAAGAAGATTCAGGCAATTTTTTTTTTAAAGAATTTTTTTAAAGATTTCCTGCTCTAATAAGTTAAGAGGTAAGGTAACAGAATATGTGAAAATTGGCAGAATTACTTTGAGTATACGTGTTGCCTATGAACCCTTTACATCACAACCATTTGAAGTAATGACTAGTTTTAGAAGCCCTGGCAGAGCTGCTGACACCCAGTACTGATGCACTACCAGACCTCGTCATCAGAGGGCAGCTGAAACCTACATTCAGAGCAAGCACATCATAAATGCAGTTTACAGACAGGGGCATTTACCCCAAATCCCTTTGAGTGTAAGACAGCCATTGACCATTGGAAGAGTGTTTTTATCTTTTTGAGATTTCTCTTGCACATCCCTCAGGTAAAGTGACACAAAATATTCAACACATCAGTTGATCTGATACCACTTAACTTGTTCCTGATTTTGAGTCAAACTTGATTTTTGTCCCTCTTGATCAGTCCTACAGCTGGTCATTTTTGGAGAAAAGGTGATGAAATTATACTTAATAATAATGACAATACTTAAAATTATAAACTTCTTTTACTTTACAAAAATTAATATTAATTCACATTCTCTTTTTGTGCCAATGCCTTGAGTTAATTGAACTAATATTTTTTAAAGTTTCCCTGATTATTCTGTTTTTTGTCCTTAATTCTGTTGAAATTTGTCCCTGATTCCTTGATAGCGATGGCAGTCATTTTTGGAGAAAAGGTGATAAATTGCACTTAAAAAAATAATGACAATAATTAAAGTTATGCACTGCTTTTACTTCAGAAAATGTATATTAATGCATTTGTGTCAATGCCTTGAGTTAATTGAACTAATATTTTTTAAAGTTTCCCTGATTATTCTGTTTTTTGTCCTTAATTCTGTTGAAATTTGTCCCTGATTCCTTGATAGCGATGGCAGTCATTTTTGGAGAAAAGGTGATGAATTGCACTTAAAAAAATAATGACAATAATTAAAGTTATGCACTTCTTTTACTTCAGAAAATGTATATTAATGCACATTATATTATATATTTTAAAGTGCCCGTGACTGTCTCTGATTATTTCTGTATTTGTCCCTGATTGGTTGTGAGCTACGATTCACGTCATAAAGTAGGCACATTTTCTCTCTCTCACACACACACACACACACACACACACACACACACACACACACACACACACACACACACACACACACACACACACGTGTAAAATACTGCAGTTAGTCACAGAGTTTGCATGAGTACTTTGTGCCTTAAAGTTGTAAGACAAACCATCTGAGTGCTACTGATGTTCTGCACCAGGTCGCTGTGAATACTTTGGCTCACTGGAGATAAACTGCACTGGTACTGATCAAATTTACAAACACAAACATGTCTCTTATTGGACTTCTTATAGTTCATAAGCAAGACTGAGAAAAAACTGAACCAACACACGGAAATACTGGGAAGCAAAAAATAGTTTGCCTACTTATAACAACTCAGAGATTCTGGACTTTTCAGATATTCACACCCTCAGCATGATCGCTATTTAATCACAATCTTCATTTAAACTTGTAAATAAAACAGTACAGAATCACGGATAGATTTTGCAGTTTTAGTCACATCTAGACTACACATTTAGACACAATGCTCTTTTTTTTTTATCCCAATTCTGTATACTGCAGTTTTGGTGAGAAAGGGTTAGTATAATTTGCAAAGCCCTTAATCAATTTTGCTTGTAAGCCAATGCCGAGGCTGATAGTACATTACAAACAGCTCCACGATTAACCTCGGGATTTGGTGGGAATTGGGAAAAGACAACATTGTTAAGCACCTTTCTAAAGAAGAAAGGTGTTTAACAATGCTTTGTTTCAGCACTATTATTGTATTTTAATCTAGAGTGTAACAGTGACTAGTACCAACAACCACAGAATGGCAGGGAAAGCTAAATCACCTTGTAAAGCCATGAAATGTTAAAGGCTGGCAGAGTGTGTGTGTGTGTGTGTGTGTGTGTGTGTGTGTGTGTGTGTGTGTGTGTGTGTGTGTGTGTGTGTGTGTGTGTGTGTGTGTGTGTGTGTGTGTGTGTGTGTGTGTGTGTGTGTGAGAGAGAGAGAGAGAGAGAGAGTGTGTGCATGTTGCCCAGCTTTACTTCTCTGTATTATGTGATGTCAGTGCCAGACGGTAATCAGCACGTGCTCTTGTGATGAATTTATATTTAACTATCACAACACACAAGACAAACCTTGCTTATATCCTCTGTGAGAGCTTTTCCTCATGCAGGAGTTCTGAGTGCATGTCAGTCCATAAAGAGATCAGAAACAGTCGCCTAGCCAGAACGTTATCCACACAGCAGTTAACCACATTTAGTTTGCACCATCTAAGCAATCTACGTCATCTTGTTGATGCAAGTCCTCTTTGGTTGGCTGCCACTGCAAGTCATAGGGGGGGCAGCAGCAGTAAACAACTTTTTTTTTAAAGCTTTCCCAGCAGTAACGGAATATTCTAAATAAAAAAAAAATCGGGATTTGAAGGGGCCAGTCGGGAATTCATGGCACTCCACTATTTTGCCCTCAAAACTGGGAAATACTGAGGAATTCTACAGGGTTGTGAGGTATGGATGACTGTCACTCTACACAGAGTCACCTCTATGACCATCATCATTGTTGGATTAGCCACTGTTGATCCATCACAGAGGGCCAGGCTGCTGTGCAATTCCTGCTAATCACATAAGGATGTGCTCTGGGCTGCCAAAGTGGGTGTCCAGTTGTTGGAACACCAAGGCTGTCACAAGGTTTCCACCTCCTTCTGGATGACATATCAGGCAAGGGTTCCACCTCCTGCTGGATGATATATGAGGACCCCCCCAGGACAATCACTGATGGGGAGCCTATACCCCCTACCAGAGACAGACCACAGGAGTGAACCAAGAACCTCTGCAAGTCACCCATTGCTGGATGACATTAAATTATCCTGCTGAATGCGGGCCTTCAGGCTGTGGGGGACCTAGCAGTTGGTAGCAAGGCAGGTGCATCGTGTGATGACCACTGCATACACCCCATCTACTGACACACCTGGCATTGCATAACATACAAACATAAATGGAGAGACATAAAACAATAAAAGATAAATATAAAATAAAAAAGGAAGAGGAAGACAGTTATCAGTAATGTTGTACATGGTGGCAGTACAGGCCTTTTGGAAGTAAAATCATGTTAAGTATGCAGTGACACGCCATTAGCATTATAGAGGTCTGAACCAAATATATTAGAGCAGTATGTGCACTACAAGAGACAAAACTAAAAGCCACCTAACCAGTTACATGTTTGTAGAACACTGGCACAGTCCCTGAGTTACAAACAGTGTGACAGTAAGAAGCTGGGATGCACAACTCCGTAATCAGGTAGTCTCCACAGTCTGGAGGAGCTTACCAGCACATGGCAGACATGGCTTACCAAATGTTGCACTGAATGGAACCAGGAAGACCGTGCCATGCATGAATCACTACAGAATTCCAAATTTAATACACAAGGGACCCTTCTGGTAATACATTGCTATGACATAATACAGCCACCACACGTCTCTTGACAGCCTGTTAGAGGCATGATAATAGTATGCTAGGTGCAACTCACAGAGGCAGAGGTAATGGAATGGTCACCGTAACAGTAAGTCAAAGCAGGCTGGCAAGGCCATTATGGATTAATGGCAAGATGGGCAGATATGGATGTGACAACGAATTTTCCAGCTAATAACGTTAAAAGTAGGATGGTGGTTGCATGATCACTATCAGGCCAGTCAGCATCACCATGACATTGCTGGGAATCATAGATGGTAGAATGCTCAACAAAACAGCTCAATTGGAAGTTACAAGGTATGAAGCACTTGAAGTAAAGCAAAGCTGTAAGCAGTGGTATAAATAATTATCGGCACTGCAAACATAGATAGTGAAGTAGGTGACTAACATATGTACAGTCATAATGTCAGTGGCATATGTATACCCCAATGCCTGGACAGTTTTCTTTGCCTCCTCTGGCATATCAGCCTGTTTTCTTCTATATCATTAGGAGCTGGAAAAAAAAACAGAAAAATAAAAATTAACATGTCTATGAGCACTGATAAGTCCATATAGCTGAGCACGAATACCTTCCTATGTATAAGCAACCACCATTTACTACTATGTACTGGAGAACTCCTACTTCCTCTCCCTAATCTCTTCTTCCCATCTGTAACAGAGGTCATGGTGGTGCCTTTTCAGGTCGCTGTAACAATGTTGGCAATGTTCACTAGAGCTGGTAATGCCTCTGGTATCACTCACTGCTCTGACAAAATAGTGCCATAGAAGTTTCTCAGAAGGTGTTCACAGTGATGCCAGTGCAGAAGATAAAGAGATATTTTAGTCTCTCTCTCTTGCGCCATAAAAAACTCAGAATTAGGATAAATAACTAAACAGATTTCAAGCTGAGGTGTCTATCTCTAAGATACCCCTTCTGGAGGAATAAGGCAACCAAAAGTAGTTTTCAGTTGTACTGTTTATTCGTTAGATAGATTTTATCCTTGTTTCATAGAGTGCAAATGTGAGAAATCCAATATTAATATGTCACTAATAAAGAACAAGTGGAACTAGATTAGAGACTCTTGCAAAATGAATTTCAAAAGTCCTCATACAGGGCACAACCTAGACTGTTGAAAATATTAATTCTACAGAAGTATTATCTGAGAGTAAAATATACAGCAGACAAGGAACTACACAGATATGCTCAACAGATATTTACCAGAGAACCACAAATAATAGATACAGAGAATAAAGAGAGATTATTCATGTAATACCACAACTGCCAAGGACAGAAGAAACAGTACAAGAATTTTAGAAGTACTATTATATTGACTTAGAAATGCAACTACTGAATAAATATATAATAAAGCAATGACCCAAACATTGTACAATACACAGATGCCCAACTCACCAGGTTTGACAAGGAGAAGATAATGGTTAGTTGCCTGTCTGGAGCCAGGATCCACAATATTTCACATGCACTTAGGTCATTACACTGCAGGTACCAATATGATTGTATCATAGTCCATTTAGGTGTAAATGATCTGAGACATACCTGTCTGGACTATACGAAAAGAGACATAATGAAGCTCTTGAAATATGTGTCACAGATATGTATGAGCCTTGCATTTAGCAGCATTCTACCTTCACCAAGGATGATGCCACAGTATGAACATAAAATGATTGATTTTAATAATTGACTTAGTTTCTGGTATCATTCCAGGGCGATCAAATATCTGTCAGCATGGAAGGATGTGGTCAAAAGGCCCCATTATTTTGCCAAGGATAGGCTGCACCTGTGCCCCCTAGGCTTTTGGATATTGGCTAAAATGTTATTCACCCTCTTATAATCTTTTTTAGGTAATGACAAAAAAGACAAAACTACCAACATAGTGAAAAAGCATACAGGCAACCTTAAGGGGTTACTGCTCAATACTTGCAGCCTAAACAAAAAAAAAAAAACTCCACACCCTTCAAGTCCTCCTCACTCTGGACAATGTACACATCTGTGACAAGACCAAGACTTGGTTTAAAGCAACAGAAAATACTCTATACGTGCAAGGCTGCAGTGTCTTACACACATTAAGACCAACAACAGCACAGTCCAGAAACAAAGGTGGATGTGTCTTGATCTACATTATTTCCTGGAGACTGCTGATCACCGGAAAGCCTAATAACTGCTTCATAGGTGACAACTTGGAATTTGTGCTTATATTCTGCTCCTGGTGAGAGAAAGAGCAGAGTGCATTGATTCCTGACTGTTTTTGGTTGGGTAGTAAGTGTCTGTGCTTGATGTTCCTGTTTGGTCTGATTGCTATTTAAGGCATCTACCAGGAAAAGGCTACAACAAGCCTACAGACACTTGCATCACCTAGGAGAAGATTGTGGATCGCCAAACTAGCTGTGGCTTGCTTCTTATCTTGGGACTGGTGCTGAGGTTTTGCTTCTGGTGAGAGAAGAAGCCAAACACACAGTAGAGTGAGGCTGAGATGAGACCAGCACTAGTAGTAGCCAGCCAGAGACCTTTCACGTGACTACCCTCTTTTCATAATTCTTGACAACCTAATTCTTTATTTTCAGTAAGTACTGCTTGATTTCATAGGTTCATAGGTTCATAGATTCACCTTTTACATTAAGAAGGTGTGGTCTGCACTCTTGTGGGAGGCTGGATTCTGCCCTTCTGAGCTGGGAATTTCTGGTCACAGGCTTATTGTGCCTGCTTATTTGAACTGTTTCTTTCTGAAATTGGTGCGCCTTGTTGCTGCAGCATAGACCAGATTCAGGCCTGCTGAATCTAGCTTTGTTTGAATAACTTGAGCACTGATCTTTTTTTTGAGAAGGTTCCTGCACTTTAGCAGCAGGAGTGTCTTGTTTAGAACTTGTCTGTTGAAGACTGCTGGAGCAGGGCTCAGTTTTGAGCTTTTTTCTGGTTAATTGGGTAACTTGTTTAAATCACTTGTTCATTTTCTATTGTTTTATATATATATATATATATATATATATATATATATATATATATATATAAAAAATTGCATTCTATTCATCTGCTTTTACTGTATTTGTGTTTCTTCCTACTTTATTATTAGTGGCATTGACAACAACTCTGATCTGAAATACATAACAGTAAGTATCCTTTTCTGCGCATTTAAAGAGTTTTTTGATTGTATCTGCTTTATTTTCTGATAAAAATCAAAAAAATATACTTGTTTCCTGCCTTTTCTAAGCTAGTATAGTCCAGTTTTCAGGTTAAGTGCTGAATTCAGGGCTGTGTTACAAATCTCTGTGTTTGCCCATACCTTACTTTGATTGAAGGAAGTTTCTCTGTTCACCTGTAAGATAGGGGAGCTTTGAGCAACCTATCTGTCCCTGGAGGAGTAGTTTATGTCCATAAATTAGTAGTTTGTTAGCCATTTTGGGCTAATGTCTATCTCTTGCATTTCCCTGCTAAAATACCGCATTTGCCCAGTTTTGCACGCCATGCAGGGCCAGTTAGCTAGGGTATAAATATTCCCGGCTTCACAAAGTCTCCTCTTCAATTTTCCCCTTGGAACTAGACAAACTTTCAACTTAAGCACTCAAGCCATTCATTTCTCAGCCCAGCACTTGCTCAAAACTCATAGCAAGCACTTATAAACCCTAGCACTAGACCCTTCTATACTGTACAGAAGGACAAGGCCATTCAATAAAACAGTTCACTGTACCTATCCAGGCATGTCCAAAGGGCAGTTTCAGGTGTACTCTCCAGTCCAACTTGTGAATCTGGGCATTTTTAGGCAATGTTACAACTGCCTCATGTACACAGACAACCCTCTCCTCCTACGACCAAACACTAATACATGTGAGAGATGCAATTATACAGCCAAACTGGAGGCTAAGCTCTCTCAACCCAAGGCTGGATCAGACAGTCAAGAGGAGAAGGGAAATACTTGCATCACACCACCAGTCTCACATAGACCCATTAAACCAGCACTGGCAAAAAACACACATAAATACATGAAAACATACTTGGAGGCTCTAAATAAAAATCTGCAAAAGCAACAGAGACCTCCAAAGCAGATATCCAAGCAATCTCCACCCCCAACACAAATCATGAAACACATACTTCACAAAACCAGTGTGCCATGCAATCACAGCCCTTAAGGCAAAATAACATACCCAACATACTAGTAATAGGTGACTCTATAGTCAGGCACACTGACATCCCACTCACTAGGCTGAATAAGGAGAAGGTTACTGTTAGCTGCCTGTCGGGTGCCAGGATCCGCTACATAACACAAGCACTCAGGTCACTCCAGAACAAGTACAAATACGACTCTGTCATTGTCCATGTTGGTGTGAATGACCTGAGCCGTACCTCCCTGGACTACATAAAAAGAGACATGGAAGAGCTCTCTGATCTTGTAGCCCAAGCCGGTATGACCCTGACCCTGAGTAGCATCCTACCCTCACCAAGAATGATACCACAGTATAAAGAAAAAAATCATCAATTTTAACAATTGGCTAAGTTTCTGGTGTCATTCAAAGGGGATCCAGTGTCTGTCCGCCTGGGATGACATGCTCGACAAGCCATGCTGCTTCGCTAGAGACGGCTTGCACCTGTCACCCTTAGGCTTTCGAATACTGGCCAAGGCTCTTGCCACTCCCATAGTGCCCTTTTTAAGCAAGGCTCAAAAGACAAACCCACCGCCATAAATAGCACAAATAACAAAAAACTGTGGGTAAAGCTACTCAATGTCAGAAGTCTAAACCTCAAAATGCACGCACTTGAGGCAATCCTCAGTATGGAGAAAATCGATATATGTGCAGTAACAGAAACCTGGATTAAGGCTCCAGAGAGCACCCCAGCAGTACCAGGTTACAACTCATACCATACATTTCGGCCACAGAACCTGGACCGAAATACAAAAGGCGGGGGCATATCCATATTCATCAAGGATACCCACACCTCCAGGTTAGTGGCACAGCATGATGCTTCAGAGATCATGCAGATGCAACTAACAATGGGCAAAACTGCAATTCAAATTGTAGCTTGCTACAGATCACCCACCATGTCCCAGGACCCCATTCCACATTTCTGGAAACACTGGAAAATATAAAGGTCCTACCAAACACCCTGATATTGGGTGATTTCAATTACCCAAACATTAATTGGGAGAACTACTCAAGTACTAACTCCCTTGCCCAACATTTCCTAGAATTTATAAACTCAAACACCCTGGATCAACTGGTCAACACTCCCACCAGAGGTGACAACATACTGGACCTATTCTTCACCAACATGGGCGACTGGTGCTCCACATCGGAGGTCAAACCCTCACTGGTTAGATCTGACCATAAACAAATCACTTTGGATATCCACATTCCGCCCCCAGCCCCAGTCAAGGAAACCACCGTGAAAAACTTTTCAAAAGCAAACTTCACGTTACTTAAGATCAAGGTGGAAAGTTTCAAAGCCCCATGCTAAAGGATAACATTGTCCAAGCTGCAAAATCCTTTACTAATGCATTCTCCGGGCACCTACAAGAATGCATGGATCGTGCTATCCCAAGCAAAACCAAGACTCACTCCTCCAAGAAAAGAAAACCAGTCTGGTGGATTCCTGCCATAAACAAGCTATACAATAGGAGGAGGAAACTAGTACAGAAAAGAGCAAAATCTCAAGAAGGAAGACATTCCTGATCAGTATTAGCAAGAAACTATGATCCCTCATAAAATTATCCAAGGTGAGTTTCGAAAGAAACATTGCCAAGGGCTCCAAAGATAACCACAAGGCATTCTTTAGCTATGTCAAGAATCTAAGTGGCAATGCTCAGATCTTCTCGGAGTTAGTGCAGAATGGTACAAAATACACTGAACCGACCGATATTGCCAACATCCTGGCAGACAGGTTCAGCGCAAACTTCACCCCTCTCTCACCTCCAAAAGGGCCCATAACCATACCAGAAGAATGTAGAGCTCCTGAATCACAGACACTCAGGTTAAAACAGCCCTCTCCAAAGCCAAAAACACAGCATCAATGGGACCAGATGGAGTCTCAGGCTGCGTCCTATATGGGCTTAAAGATGAACTAACCCCTCACCTAAACACACTGTTCAAACTCAGCCTCTCCACAGGTTACGTACCCATAGAGTGGCGCACAGCAACGGTTATTCCGCTCCACAAAGGTGGAGCCACAACAGACCCCGGGAACTATCGCCCTATAAGCTTGACTAGCTTGGTCTGCAAGGCTATGGAATGCATCATCATGGAACTCATTAACAGAGACATTGGGAACCTCCAAACACTGGAACCTACCCAGTTTGGCTTTGTTAAGGGCAGATCATGCCTCCTAAACCTGGTGGACTTCTTTGAGACAGTTACCAAGGCTATAGACGAGGGAAAGGTGGTACACACAGCCTACCTAGACCTCACAAAGGCCTTTGACACCATTCCCCATTCTGGTATTATAGACAAGCTCACCAGCATGAACATAAACCCCTAAGTCACAAGATGGGTTGCCAACTAGCTCACAGACAGAACCCACATGGTAAGAGTTGCGGGAGCTAGGTCTGACTCTAAACCGGTTACAAGTGCCGTTCCCCAGGGCTCAGTCCTAGGACCCCTCCTGTTGATACATACTTCTCTGAGGTACAGGCAAGCACAGGAGGACTATGGCTGACCAAGTTCGCAGATGACTGAAAACTAGGGGCTTTAATTGACTCTCCGTCTGACACAGACATCCTCCAAAAGGGTCTCACTGAGACGGACACCTGGTGTCAAAATCATGGCCTCAAGCTAAATGCCAAAAAGTGCATAGTCATCCCCTTTGGAAAAAACAAAGTACCCACAAACTACCACATAGGTGGTAGTCCCCTAAATACGGAAAACGTAATAAGGGATCTGGGGACCCAAGTACATAGTAAACTCTCCTTTGATAATCACATTGCACACCTTATCACAAAAGGGTCCGCATCCAGATTAAAAGAGATCATTGTGCCCCTCTACTCATCGCTCATCAGACCCATCATAGAGTACAACGCCCCATTTGGGATGTATCTTACAAGACACCTGCAACAGCTGGAAAGACCACAGAAGTACCTCACCAAGAGGATCACTGGCCTCAAACAGATGCCCTATGCAGCTCGACTGAAGAAACTCCAGCTGTACTCAGTTGCATACCGCCTACTCAGAGGTGATCTCTGCCTGACATACAAGGCCATGTCCAACCCAGAACTGATCGACATGCTCCATCTAAAGAAAAGCTTATCCCCTCGAGCCTCACGCTCTAGGGATCTAAACCTGACCACAACAATAAATAGGATGTGCTGGAGGGATAGATTCCTGTCACAGAGACTTCCCATGCTTTGGAACAAGATTCCAATCTACATTAGGCAGAGCTCCTCACTAACACTCTTCAAGAGAAACCTTGACGAGTGGATGGGAAACAGAAAGTTTACCCCGGGATCTTTTCAGTGGCTCTGCTGGACAGAGGCACAGGGAACTAATCTAAGGGGGTGGCAAAAGTAAACACATTCTGGATAGGCTTATAAATGCCTTTGGGCAGATAGCCTAGTATCTACCTATGAATCTATGAACCTATAGGTAGGTAGTAGGCTATCGACCCAAGGGTCTAAGTAAGCCTAGCCAACAAGGTTCCCTGGCTTACGCCACCCAAGAAAGTTATTTTGCTTTGCCCCTGTCAAGCAGAGCCACAGAAGTGATCCCCAGGGTGTATCTCCTATTTCCCATCCACTCATCAAGATTTTTCTTGAAGAGTGCTAATGAGGAACTTTGCTTGACATAGATGGGTAGCTTGTTCCAGAGTATGAGAAGTCTCTGGGACAGGAATCTATCCCTCCAGCATGTCCTGTTTAATGTGGTGACAAGGTTTAGGTCCCTAGAGCATGTATCTTGGAGGGATTGGGATTTCTTTAGGTGTAGCATGTCCAACAGCTCTGGGTTTGACATAGCTTTATATGTTAAGCAGAGATCACCTCTGAGTAGGCGATATGCTACAGAGAAAAGCTAGAGTTTTTTGAGATGGTCAGTATAGGGCATCTGTTTGAGGCCAGTAATCCTCTTTGTTAGGTACTTCTGTGGCCTTTCCAGCTGTTGCAGATGTCTTGTAAGGTACATTGAAAAGGGACATTGTACTCTATAATGGGTCTAATGAGTGTCGAGTAGGGGGGAACATTGACCTCTTTTTTTCCTGGATGAGAACCTTTTTGTGATGAGGTGTGCCACGTAGAAGGATTTCCTGACTATTGTGGCAATGTGATTATCAAAGGAGAGACTACTGTCCACCTGGATCCCAAGGTCTCTTATCACACATTTGGCATTAAGTAGACTGCCGCCTATGTGGTAGTTCATGGGTACAGAGTTTTTACCAAAGGGAATGACAATGCACTTTTTGGCATTGAGCTTGAGGCCATGGCTCTGACACTAGGCATCTGTCTCAGTGAGGTCCTTCTGTAGGATGTCCACATCATTTGGGGACTCGACTATGGCTCCTAGTTTGCAGTCATCAGCGAACTTCATTAGCCAAAGGCCTTCTGTGTTAGCCTGTACTTCAGAAGTAAATACCAAACAGGAGAGGTCCCAGGACTGAACCTTGTGGTACTCCACTTGTCAATGGTCTGAAGTTGGATTTGGAGTCTGCAACTTTTACGGTGTGGGTTCTGTCAGTGAGCCAGTTAGCAATCCATCTTGTGACATAGGGATTTATACCTAGTTTAGTGAGTTTAGCTATAATTCCAGAATGGAGGATGGTGTTGAAAGCCTTGGCGAGGACAAGACAGGCTGTGTGAACCACCTTACCCTTGTCTATGGCTTTGGTGACTGCCTCAAAGAAGTCGATCAGATTCAGGAGGCATGATCTGCCTTTCACAAACCCAAACTGGGTGGGGTCCAGAGTTTGGAGGTTACCAATGTCTTTGTTTATGAGTTCCATGATGATACGTTCCATGGTCTTACAGACCAGGCTCGTCAGACTAATAGGGCGATATTTCCCGGGATCACTGATGGCCTCCCCTTTGTGGAGTGGGATAACTGTTGCTGTGCACCATTCAGTGGGCACAAAGCCTGATGTGAGGCTATGATTGAACATGGTGCTTAGGTGGGGAGCCAGTTTGTTTTGAAGTTCGTGTAAAACACAGCCTGGGATGTTGTCCGGTCCCATGGATGCTGTGTTTTTGGCTTTAGAGAGTGCAGCTTTTACCTGCGCAGTTGTGATTACAAGGACTCTGCATTCTTCCTGTATAGATATGGGCCCTTTAGGGGGTGAGAGGGGGGTAAAGTTAGCACTGAACCTATCTGCCAGGATGCTGGCAATATCAGTTGAGTCTGTAATTTTCGTGCTGTTGTGCTGTTTCTAACTTCAGAATATCAGCCTAAATACTTCATCCTTAAATTTTCAAGGTCTGGTTATTAGTTTCCCCTCAAGTGTTTGGCAGTGTCTTGTACAGACACAGATACCCTGAGTGACATTTTTCCTGAAAAGTATGACTGAAATTTCACCAATACCTAGTTGCACAAAGGACAACTAGTTTGCAGTGACATGCACTGTCCCCAGAGTTGCAAACTGGATACTCATGACATGGCTTTATATTTTAGCACTGTCAACTGTCTAATCAATAAAAAAGCATCTGTTGCCACGGATATGAACTTTCCTATTATCTCCGTTACCAGCTTGGTAGATATAGGCATCTTAAGGCAATGTAGAAATTGCCTCATGTTTACTGACAACCAGTTAATTCCAAACAAATTGATATGGTGTGTGAGAGATGTATTTACACAATGTCACTGGAGGTAGAGCTCTCACATACTGCTAATGTCAATAAGGTTGCCAGTAGTACATACACTGCACATATCACACACAATTCAAAGTAGACTTATAGACCCACATATGCTCAGGTAATTAAGTACAATCTTCCTAAACCCCAAAGACCTCCTAGATGAAGTGCACATAACAAATACCCTCGGCAGTCCCTAATGCACTCCTTCAAAACAAAACCCACATCAACTCATACAGTCACATCTCATGCAGTCTCTACTTCTACGCCCATGAGGCAAGTCACCACACAATCCAACATTCTGGTCATTGGAGACTCCATTGTGAGACACATTTATGTCCCTCTTACCAGACTGAGTAAGGAGAAAGTCAAGGTCAGTTGCTTATCAGGGACTGCAATCCTCCACATTACACATGCACTCAGGTCACTGGACCACAAGTACCAGTATGACTCAGTCACAGTCCATGTGAGTGTAAATGACTTGAGACATACCTCCCTAGACTATATGAAGACAGACATCATGGAGCTCTCAGAATATGTATCCCAGGCTGGTATGAACCTAGAATTGAGCAGCATTTTACCTTCTCCAAGGATGATGCCACAATATGAAAAAAAGATGACTGACTTTAATAATTGGCTTAGTTTATGGTGTCATTGTAAGGGGGTGCAATATTTGTCAGCATGGAAGGAGATTGTCAACAGACCATGCTGCTTTGCCACAGATGGTCTGCACCTCTACCCTGTAGGCTTTTGAATATTAGCTAAAACATTGCCTTATCCCATAGTGCCTTTTTAGGCAATGCCAGACTGAAAGTAATTCTGACATAGCAAATCACAACCAAGAAAATCTAAAGGTATTACTGCTCAATGCTAAGAGTCTAAATAAAAAACTCCACTCACTAGAAGCTCTTTTCAACCTAGAGAATGCTGATGTCTGTGCAGTCACTGAGACATGATTTAAAGCCACAGAGAGCACATCGTCAGTGCAAGGTTATAATGCCTTCCATACATTTAGACCAGGTACTATACAGACAGGGACTAAAGGTGGAGGTGTCTCGATTTATATCAAAAATAAATATACCTCAAGGCTGGTCAAACAGGGCAATTCATTTGAGCTATTCCATGTTCAAATCACCATAGACAAAATCCAATAGCACTTCCTTGCAAGATATAGGTTACCCTGTATGACCCAGAAAACCCATACCATGTATTTAAACTTATTGTAAACACTCACCATCCAACCCAATACCATACTCATGGGTGACTTTAATTACCCTACTATTAACTGGGAATCCTATATGGCACCAAATGAATAGGCACAGAGATTCCTGGATTTTGTAAACACAAAGTCCCTGGACCAGATTGTCAATGCACCAACCAGGGGTGCAACCATGGTGGACCTGGTCCTCACTAATATGAAAGAATGCTGCATACACAATAGTGTACTGTCTTTCCTAGTAATGTTAGACCACAAAGTGGTCACCTTTGAAGTAAAAATAAAACATGGACCCCCAGCTAACCCTGGAATATTCAGGAATTACTCTAAGGCCAACTTCCTGCTATTAAGTGATAATATGTCAAAGATTCAAGCCCCATAAACCCTAAGAACACTGCTGCTGATGTAGAACTGTTCACAGAAACCCTACACAAACATGTTAATATCTGCATAGAGAGAGCTGTGCCCACCAGGAAGAATTACAGAACTAACTCAGAAAAACAAGCCACCATGGTGGAATCACAAAATCAATGGGCTGTAACAAAAGGAAGAAAATCATGGTAAAAAATCAGGAGGTGCAGTACCCATCAGGATAAAAGCACTCTCATCAAACTAAACAAACAACTCAGAGGAAAAATAAAGTCTACCAAAGTCTAATTTGAGGTAAATTTGGCCACCCAGGCCAAGGGCAACCACAAGGCATTATTTAGCGATGCCCATAACCTCACAGGCAATACACAATTGTGTGCAGAGTTAAATATAAATGGAGCCACCTATACCGAACCAAAAGATATAGCAAACCTACTGGCAAACAAATTCAGCTCCAACTTTACCCCTCTTTCTCTACCTTCCCTCAGGAAAACCATCATATATAATCCCCCTGCTGTCACTAGGGAACAGGTCCTTAATGTTATCTCTCTAAAGCCAAGAACACTGCATCGATTGGACCAGACAATATCCCAGGATGCCTTCTAAATAGCATGAAACAAGACCTATCCGGCCTTCTGGTATTGCTATTTAACTGCAGCCTCCAAACAGGCTTTGTGCCTCATGAATGGAGAACAGCAACAGTCATCTCTCTCCACAAAGGTGGGCCATCTACACATCCATAAGTCTTTTCCACCAGCACATCTCACTATTGCACATTAATTCTCACTCCTTTAGTCACCCATATCCCATACTACAATGTCCATCTCTGCTATCACTACTCTACTTACCTTATCACTCTCTTTCGATATCCTACTACATCTAACCTCTCTTCATCATTCTTCTACCTCTTCCTCCCACTGCCCATTATCCTCTCTCCCATACAGTCTAAACACATGACTTCCTTCTCACAAATTTCAGCCAGCCTTTACAACACAAGCATATTATTATGCACCAGAGTAAAAATCCTCCCCCACCATCACCACAGCAATAATATTTTCTCTCTAAATTATCCAGTCAAAGTAAAACGGAAACTAGAAGACACTACTCTCCCATATCCTGTAACAAACCTAACGTTATGCGGAGACATACATCCCAACCCGGGTTCCATCTCCACTCCTCTGCAACCCCCCCAACTCCCATAAATCAATAAACTTCACTACAATTAACCAACAAAGCATCAGAAATAAAATACCTGACTTCCATGCATGGATAGCCCACAACAAACCCAATATTATTGCTGCAACTGAAACATGGCTAAAACCCGGTATTAAGGGCACAGAATTCCTTCCCCCTGATTTCCCCGGTCTTAAGGCCGACAGACACTGAAAAAAAGGTGGAGGCATCACTCTAATATACCCCATGTCCTTCACTATTGTCCCATATACAAAACCCATCCCACAGTTCTCCACAGCCATACTTCTAGTTTCTTTCATTAAAATGAATAATTGCAAAAACCTCTGTGTGATAGTCATTTACATTCCCCCAGGCAATAACATCCCAGTTCTTGAGGAAATCCTTGCCTGGGTATCTACTAACATAAAAAATGAGACTATCATACTGGGAGACGTAAATGTCAACTGGCTAGACATATCCCCACACCACTCTAATTGCAATATCAATCTTTATAAGTTCACCCAGCTAGTTAACATCATAACAAGGCCTAATAAAATTAATACTAATGGCTCAATCCTACACTGGATTTTACTGTCTGATCCAAATAAGATCACATCCACTGGTACACTCTCCAATTGTATAAGTGACCACTTACTGGTCTTTCTACAATGTGAATGTACCACAACAATTAATAAACATCAGTACAGGGTTACCAGAGATAAATCCCAGTTCTGTGCATCTAGCTTTAACCAAAGGTTGTTTAGCATCAACTGGGATGCACTAAAATCACTTCTCCTTGATGAGGCAGTTGAGTTCTTCAGCTCAACCTTCCTCAGTATACTAAACAATCTTGCTCCCCTTAGACAAAAGAGAGTAAAGACCAGCCATGCCATTTGGCTAACAAGACCCACTAAGGATCTCATGAAACGCAGGGACAAATCATGGAATAGTAAAACAAACAAGGCGACTCTGTCAACACGCGGACTTATTTAATAACTTTCAATAAAACAAAAAACACAACTCAGAGCAGGCAACATACATAGATTAAATTAAAATAAAAAGATACTGAGCGCTTTCACCCCTGCACAATAAGGGTATCTTCAGAGTATCAGTGGCTTCACATAACACATCAGTTAAATAATATAGCTGGTCTTAATTAACCAATCACAATAAGTCATTGAACCAACGCCTCCATAAATCAAGGAAATAAATATTAATAGTCAAAATCTAAAAATTCTGTCAAAAGATTCTGTCATAAAACATATATAACTTATAATGAACATGTAAAAACAGGGTGGTATTGTAATGGAAAACATTAAAACTATTGCTAATGATAAAAAACTATCAAATGTCAATATTGATACTTCATAAATAGTTCCCCCTCATATAAAATGAGATTTATACTTCAAAATACTTAAAATTGAAATTTGTTCATTAATGCCAGGTGTATTGTTGGCATTTAATCTTAACTGCCATAAACATTCTTTAACTTCTAAAAGAATGTTATCGTCACCTCCTTTACTTGAATTGTAAGGGATCCTGTCAATAACAAAAAATATAAATCTTTTAAAATCTTTACATTTGGTGCTATGGGTATACAGTGAATTGGTAATTTTTTAATTCTTTATGTCTCTATTATGTTCCATGATGCGATCCCTTAACCTCCTAATGGTTTTCCCAATATAATAAGCTGGACAGGATAAACATGAGGTCAAATATATTACCAATTTTGTGTTGCAGTTACAAAAACCTGGACACTTAATAGACCTACCATAACCTTGTACTGCCACATAGGGACCATCATTTATAAATTTACATGTCTTACAAAAACTACATTTACTCATTTTGAATTCTTATAGGATTGATTATTATAACTTGTCTCAAAATATTCTTTTAAATTCTTCCCCCTACTATATGTAACATTCGGGTAATTTCTTATTATTTTCGCAACTTCTGACTTATTCACAAAAACACTGGCCCATGTCTCAGTATCTTTTTATTTTAATTTAATCTATGTATGTTGCCTGCTCCGAGTTGTGTTTTTTGTTTTATTGAAAGTTATTAAATAAGTCCGCGTGTTGACAGAGTCGCCTTGTTTGTTTTACTAGTTCATTGTTTTTTACAAATCATGTAATATCTGGCAAAAAAAACCAAAAACCCGTCTGACCTCACCCAATACAAACAGCTCCAAAACCAGGTTAAGCGCCTAGTACTATAAAACAAAAAAGAACACTACCTTACATTACAAAATCAACGCAAGCAAAACCCAAAGAAATTCTGGAGCTCTCTCAACTCTTTATTAAACCAAGGCTCTAGTAATCATCCTTGCCCAGACCCAAATAAAACACCCATCAAAATTGCTGCAACCTTTAACTCCTACTTCATAGATACTATAGCCAATCTAACCTCTACCTTTCCCAAGACCAACTTGTCCACTACAAACCTCTCCAGAACTAACAGCAGTACACCCCCTATTCCCAACTTTACTTTGTCACCTAGACCCACCTCACCTATTAAAAAATTGCTTCTAAAACTCAAACCATGAACAAATGTCCCTGACAATATACCTGCCAAATACCTGCAAATCTCAGCCGACTCAATCGCTTTCCCTATCAGCATACTTTTCAACAGATCTATCCAAGAATCCTATATGCCCATCATCTGGAAAAAGCTTATATCCTCCCTCTACACAAGGGGGGCCCCAATACAGACACCACCAACTTCTGCAACATTGATATACTATCACCCATCTCTAAGATTCTGGAAAATTCTCAACTTCTTCAACATCTGTCTCACAACCACATCCTCTCCCCCACCCAACACAGATTTAGGCCAAGACATAGTACCACCACTGTCCTCATATCCTCCATGGACACTGTCAACTGAGTCCGTGACGCTAGTAAAATTGTATCTTCACTATTTCTTGATCTTTCTATAGCTTTCGATACTATATGCCACTCTCTCCTTCTAACAAAACTCTCTAACATAGGTACCTCACCTCAAACTCTAAACTGGTTCACTAATTACCTCACTAACAGGCAACAAGCAACTAAATGGCACAACTGTTACTTCCCTTCCCCAAACACCACCACTGGTGTTCCTCAAGGCTCCATTTTAGGCCCACTTCTGTTTAGCATACTTATCAGTAACCTCCATACCACACTCTCTCAAGGCACAGTCACCGAGTATGCAAATGACTCCACTATCATCTGCAGTGCAAAAAACTCCTCAGAACTACACCAATTCACCCAAAACAGCCTCACCTCTGCCAAAATGTGGATGTCTAATAATCATCTTGCCCTGAACCCCAACAAAACCAAACTAGTAAGCTTTGCCCCCCAAAAGTCCACACCCCTACAAAAAGAGAACTTCACCATTCAATCCCTAAATGGCACCACCATCAACACTGTACCTAGCACAAAACTTCTAGGTGTCATCATAGACGGAAACCTCACATTCAACCTGCACATTCAGTCCAATGTCAAAAAGATATATCAAAAGCTTGGTACTCTCTACCGACACAAACATCTACTCAGTGCATCAGCCCGACTTTCCCTTGTCTCTTATTTTCTATTACCTTCTCTTTTATACGGTGCCCCCCTCCTCACCAACAGTCAGTCCTCTCTAAAGTCCAAACTAGACTCATGCTACAACAAAACTGCTAAGTTTGTAACTAATGCATCCTATTCATCCCACCACTACTTATCATTATGCAACCTAAATGGCTTGAACTCCCCAACTGTCTCACTTTTATCCAACTAACTACAGCTTACAAACTCATTTATAATCCACCCATGTGCCCTGGTCTCTCCGCTATACTTACTTTATACCATCCTAACAGACCACTCCGATTCAACAACCAACTGCTCATAAATGTAAAAAACCCAAACTTTCAGCTGGCCAGATGCTTTACTCCTTTACCATCACAAAACTTTGGAACTCCCTCCCCCCAACACTTAGATCCACCCGCTCAGTAACCCTCTTCAAGACATCTTTGAAACAACACCTCTCTTCATCTTGGCTGTGCACAAGTGTTAACACCACATCTCATATAACCTAACTTCAACAATCACAACTATTCTTGCCCCCACTCTACTACTCTGGCATCCTCCTTTCACATCCACCTGTCTTTTTACTTACTCCGCCTCTCCATCCTGTCCACTTCCCTCTTCTACTAACCCTCATTGTCCTACCATTGATCTCTCCTATTTACTTCCTTCTCTTCCTAACCATTATAGACTACCATTGAACCAGGCGAGATATTCAGGTACTCTCGCAGCCTACCTTAATATCATGCCACCACATATATCTGCAACAATATCCACCAACTTTGCTGATTCCTGCAACAGGACTCATATTGCCTATCGCTCAGCTATTACACCTCCTAAACATGTGAAAAGTTTAAGTACCTAGTCTGTAATTAATTCCTATAAGTGCTTTGCACCCACTGCATGAAGTGTCCTATATAAATTTTGCTAGCTGAAAAATACTCATATGGAATGTTCTCATGTGTATACTCTGTATTGCTTGTATAATATCTTTGATTTGAGAATGATTACTTGTGTACTGTTTTTTCACCAATTGTATAAGCTGCCAATAATACGCACTAAATGTCTTTATTAATGTAAATTCTGTATTGTATGTGAAATGTCTTATATGTAGAGCTTTTCTTCCTGGGACTCCACTGAAAATAGGCACTTCTGGCCCAGCTGGACCATCATGGTAAACAATTGCAAATAAATAATAAATAAATAAACATGCAAAGCCATGGAAAGAATTATCATGGAAATGATCAATAATGATATAGTAAATCTCCAGACACTTGTCTCAACCCAGTTTGGTTTTGTCAATGGCAGGTCATGCCTACTCAACCTGGTGGACTTCTTTGAGAAGGTCACCAATGCAATGGATGACGGCAAAATGGTTCACATTGCTACCTTGATCTGGCCAAGGCATTTGACAGAATACCCCATTATGGCATTTTTAACAAACTCAAGAGGTAGGGTACAAATCCCATATGTCACCCGGTGGATAGCCAACTGGCTCAGAGACAGGATCCAGGAAGTTAGAATTGGGGATTCCACTTCTGCAAAGAGGCAAGTCACAAGTGGAGTCCCTCAAGGACCAGTCCATGGACCACTCGCTTTTTGGCATTTACTTCTCTGAAGTCAAGTCCAATGTCAATGGTCTCTGGCTGACTAAATTTGCAGATGACTGCAAATTAGGAGCTGTCATTGAATCCACCGCTGACATAAGTGTCCTCCAGGAAGGGCTGACACAGACAAACAACTGGTGTCAGAGACATGGACTAAAACTAAATGCCAAGAAATGCATAATATCCTTCAGGAGTCATCCACCCCTGGTAATTATCATATTGACAACACAACCCTTACAACTGATCCAGTAGTCAGGGACGTAGGGACACACACAGACAGTAATCAAGCCTTTGACCATCATATGTCTACAGTAGTAAGGAAAGCATAACTAATAAACAAAGGTATGACATCTACATTTAAGGAAGTCATTTTTCCATTGTATTTGGTATTCATAAGACGTATCATTGAGTACAATGCCTCCTTTGGTATGTACCTAACCAGGCATATCCAACAGCTGGAACACCCACAGAGGTTCCTCACTAAAACAATACAGGGCATAAGTATAATGTGCTATGCAGACTCCGTAAGGCTCTATCCCTGTATTTTATCTCCTACAGGCTGTTGAGGGGAGATCTATGCCTGGCATACAGGGAACTATTAGAGCTCACTCTGATGGACCTCCTGAATATCCACAAAACAAACAGCATCGCAATTACCCATTTTAAAGACTTAAACCTTGCCCGTGATATAAGTATGACTTGCTGGAGAGACAGGTATGTATCCCAAAGACTACCACATCTCTGAAACGGGCTTCCCATCCATGTAAAGCAGAGTTCCTCCCGACCCAATTCAAGTATAACTTGGACAATTAGATGTGGAACAGGAAATTCATCCCTGGTTTGACACATGTGTCTCTAATGGACACAGGCAACCTGTAAATGGTTCATCTCCCAGGCCTCTGCTTGTAAATGTTTCATCTCCTAAACCACTGCTTACTCTTATAAAGGGTACCAGGACTTGTCAGAGATTTGGGATGCATGGCTAGGCTTAGAAAGGTCCTTGTGGACATTAGCCTAGTAAACACCTATGAACCTATGTAAAATTAACCAAGAGTCCCTATACAAACATATGGATGGCTGCATAAAGGCTGCTGTACCTACAATGGAACTTGGGTTATACACCAATCCATTGTATATACATCTACACAATTGTATTGATTCAGCTGTTCCTGATAGGACCAAAGCAAGATCCTCAAGAAAAAACAAGCCTGCCTGGTGGACATCCACCATAAACAGGTTATATAATAAGAGGAAGAAACTGCTGTCTAACAGCAAGAAAGAACAATCTCAGAATTGGAAGCATATCCTTCTGAGCTTGAACAAGCAAATAAGACATCTTATGAAGTTCTCTAAAGTTAACTGCAAATCTAGATTAGCATTCCTAGCTAAGGATAACTATAAGGTATTCTTTAGTTACATCCAAAACCTTAAAGGAAAAGCCCAGATTTGCGCTGAACTGGTTGTGAGTGGTACCACATATATTAAACCAGTGGAAATAGCCAACCTGCTAGCAGACAGGTTCAGTGAAAACTTCTCCCCCCTGTCCCCGCCACATATACCCCAAAACATTCCAACTACCTATTCTCCACCTAGTATCTCTAAACAGCAGGTCTTAACTACTCTCTCCAAGGTCAAAAACACAGCCTCTATGGGACCTGATAATATCCCAAGCTGCATTCTCAATGGTTTAAAACAGGAGTTAGCAACACCATTAGGCATTCCTTCCAACCACAGCCTAAGCACTGGACTGAATGGAAAACAGCTACTGTCATTCCCTTGCACAAGGGGGGATGCATCCACCAACCCTGGGAACTATAGCTTAAGTAGCCTTATCTGCAAGGCCTTGGAGAGAATCATCATGAACCTTATCAAGAGGGACATAGGAGACTTTCAAACACTTGACCTGAATCAGTTAGGTTTTGTTAGAGGGAGATCCTGCCTACTGAACCTGGTGGACTTCTTTGAGAATGTACTTAGAAAAAATGGCAACAAGTAAATACATGCGAATCTCCAAAACGGACAGACCCCTTGACAAACCAGGCACAGTCCAGAAGTAATCCAAAGGATTCTGGACTGTGCCTGGTTTGTGAAAGGAATACTTGATTTTCCTTTGGATTACTTCTGGACTGTGCCTGGTTTGTGACGGGGGTCTGTCCATTTTGGAGATTCTTCGAGAATATCACCAAAGCCCTGGACAAAGGCAAATCTGTACATATGGCCTACCTACACTTAGCCAAGGCCTTTGATGCAATCCCTCACACAGGCATCATTGAAAAACTCCCCCAGCTGGGGGTCAACCCATACACTGTTAGGTTGGTTGCAAACTGGCTCACCTATAGAACACATACAGTCAAAATAGGGGATTCCACCTCCACCAGCAGAACCGTTACCAGTGGTGTTCCACATGGATCTGTGCTGGGTCCCCTATTGTTTGCAATCTACTTCTCAGAAGTACAGGGAAAAACAAAAGTTCTGTGGCTGACAAAGTTTGCTGATGACTGCAAACGGGAAGCATTCATTGTCCTCAAATGATGCCAACATTCTACAAGAAGGACTTACGCAAACAAATGATTGGTGCCAAATTCATGGTCTTAAACTCAATGCAAAAAAATGCATTATCGCCCCCTTTGGCAAAGGCAGTGACCTTGCAGATTACCATATTAATAACAACATCCTAAGCTCTATATCAGTGGTGAGAGATTTGGGCACACAGGTTGACAGCGACCTTACTTTTGATCATCATGTTTCCACAGTGGTAAGGAAGGCATTCAACGTTGATTATCTCATAAGCAAGGGCATAGCTTCCAGAACAAAAGAGGTTATAACCCCCCTGTACTCTTCCCTCATCAGGCCAATAATAGAGTACAATATTCCCATTGGTATCTACCTAAACAGTCACCTGCAGCAACTGGAGAGACCTCAAAGATTCCTCACAAAACAAATTCAGGGTCTTCTGCACATCTTATGTGGACAGACTGAAATCACTGTCACTATACTCCGCATCATATAGACTACTCAGAGGCGAACTGAGCCTTGCATACACCTCTGATCCTGCCTTAATAGAAATGCTGCACATTCATAAGTCAAATGGTACACAAGTCATTTGCTCTAGGGACCTTAACCTAACATGTGACATCAACAGGACTTGCTGGAGAGACAGATATGTCTCCCAGAGGTTGCCTTTCCTCTAGAATAAACTTCTAATAAAGGTTAAACAGAGCCCCTCATTAACCCTTTTTAAGTGTAACTTGGACGATTGGATGGGAGACTACAAATTCACCCCAGTGGTTTCACCTGTGTCCCTCTTGATTAGAGGCAGTTGGTGCTGATTTAGATCTGCTTATAAAATAGACCATATCTCTAGACCCTTAAGAGAACAAGGGTTGAACGTGGCTAGGCTTGTAAGGGCCCTAGGGCCATTAACCTAGTAAGCTCCTAAGAACCAGAAAAAAAAAACACTAAAACAAACCTTAGTGGTAGAAGTCTCACTTAAACAAGGTATACAATAAAAGAAGAAAACTCATGCCAAAATCAGGAATAGCAACTCCCTTAAAGACAACTGTCCTCTTATACAGCTAAACAAGAAACTAAAAGGTCTAATTAAGTCCAAGAAGGACAACTACAAGGTCAGGACAGACTTGCAGGCTAAGGACAATTATAAGGCATTCTTCAGCTCTGTATGGAACTTTAGAGGTAACATACAGCAGTGCGGTGAACAGTACCACCTTCACTGATTCGGATGCCATAACAAATCTACTGATTGATAAATTCAGCTCAAAATTCACTACCCACTCCCCCCCCCCCCAAAGCTCCACTGGGTGAAATCGCTTCTAACGTACTTCCTTCAGCTAACAACAGGGACTAAGTGCTGGCAGCACTTGCTAAAGCCAAGAACAGTTCCTCCATGGATCTTGACATCATCAATTGCAGTCTAAAACATTACCTATCAGGACCACTTGAGGCACTCTTCAACTACAGCCTTGAAACAAGCTATATTTAAGGTGAATTGAGGACCGCAACAGTCATTCCCCTCCAAAAGGGCAGACCATGAACCGACCCACGGAATTATACACCCATTAGTTTAACAAGCCTCCAGACACTGGACCCATCCCAGTTTGGCTTTGCTAAGGAACGGTCATGCCTACTTAACCTGATGGACTTCTTTGATAGGGTCAACAAGGGAATGGACAAGGGTAAAACTGTGCACCATTCTCCATTGTCTTGACCTGGCTAAGGATATTGCCTGTGTTGACCTGGTTAGGCAATCAATACAATACCCCACTCAGGAATTGTTGACAAGGTCTCTGAGATAGCCTTAAAATGCTTACATAATTCACTGGATTGCTGGCTGGCTCACAGACAGGACCAAAACAAAAGACCAAGGAATATAACTAATAATTGGGGGATTCTTAGAAGTTATTCTGGGTTAGATAATGTTATCTCAAATAAACCATTGTTTACTTATAGGAAGTATAGTAATCTCAAAGAAAGATTATGTTATAAAGATATGGGGGAACCACATAAGAGAAGTAAGATTGTTAAATATGGTACTTTTGCCTGCCATAATTGTTGTGGTTGTGCATTTATTGAGACTAATAATATTTTTATTAATCCTAATAGCAACAAATCTTACATGTTTAATTGTTCAGCTACATGTAGTAATACTAGTAACATCATATATTTGGCAACCTGTATAAGATGTTCTTGTTTTTATGTAGGCAAGTCCATCAGACGCCTAAAGGATAGAATTATTGAGCATAACTCTGAGATAAGAAGACAGATATTAACAAATTCTTTGGCCAAACATGTTTCTGAAAATACAGGTCATAAAATTAAGTTTAGAGTTAGAGATATAATGACAAAATCATTTAGGAGGGCCGATATGAATGTAAAATTGGAAAATGTGGAATTAAAATGGATTTTAAGTCTATAAGCTGAACATTTGCCAGGGCTGAATCAGATGGTTTCTATTAAACCTGTTTTAAAGTTAAAACAAAAAGTTGTTTAATATATGCAAAAATAGTATTAAGTATAGAAATATTATTGCATAATTCTAGGAATATAATGTATTTTTATTTTTGCATTTTTTATATCTGTGATATATGTCTCTTTAAGGGCTCACTGTGATTAATTGTTTTATTGGCTGTGATATTCATTTAATCGATGTATGTATATAAGCGGTATGTTTTATGGTGGAGTTCATTAAGCACTGAGGAAGGGTACTTGATACCTGAAAGCTTTGCTGACATTAAATATTTTACTGTCTGACGTTGGTGTTAGCCGTTTGTTTTTTTGGCTCACAGACAGGAGCCAAGTCAGGATTGGTGAGACCACCTTCACCAGGAGGCCATCCACCAGTGGAGTACCCCACTCCTGTTTGGCATTTACTTCTTGGAAGTCAAGGTTAATGTGCAAGGTCTCTGGCTCACCAAGTTCACAGATTATCTAAATAGACCCCAACCAAAATATCAACATTTTGCAGGTGGGATTAAGACAGACAAATGACTGGTGCCAAAATCATCATCTACAACTCAATGTCAAAAATGCATTATAAATCTCTTTGGGGAAACTGTCAACCCAAGTTAATTACTCCAGTGATAAAATGCCCATAAGAGTGGACCCAGTAGTAAGGGATCAGGGAACATATGCAGACAGCAATCTGACCTTTGACCAAGAGGTAGCTAAGACAATAAGAAAATCATTCTATGTTGCACAACTTCTAGGTAAACATATGGCATCCATGTCCAAGGAAGTTATAGTATCACTCTACTCAGCCCATATCAGACCTATCATTGAATGCAATGCCCCATTTGGCATGTATCTAACCAGACATTTGTAACAGTTGGAACATCCACAAAGGTTTCTCACCATGAGAATTCAGGGCATGAATTCTCTGCCCTACACTGATGACCTAAAGGCTCTGTCTCTGTACTCAGTCTCCTATAGACTGCTGAGAGGGGATCTTTGCCTGGCTTACACGGCTTCCGCAGATCCAGCCGTGATGGATCTGTTGCACATGCACAAAACAAACATAACCAGAACACTAGATCCAGGACCTGAACTTCACTTGTTCATATGCTCATAGCAGGTTACTAGGCTAATGGCCCTAGGGCCTTTACAAGAGTAGCCATGTGTGATGATGTGAGGTAGTGTGCTATGGGGAGTAGGGCAGTGTATGTGTAACATATGCCAGCATAGGTAGCTGGAGTTTTGTAAAGAATTATATGTCATTTGAATATCAAACTGATTTGTAAAGTGGCTTGTGTTAAAAATGTATCAACAGTGGGTCCTCCTGGACAGAAAAAAAAATATACATGTATGTCAGACTGTAGTGTTGTAACTGCTTAAATGTATATATCTTTTAAGAGAGGAAACTGGAAGGGAAGGAGTTAAGCTCAACCCAGATAACTTTAAGAAAAACAGCCTGAAATTAAATGACTTGGTTTAGGCCATAAAGATTTTATCTTGCAGGTCTGAATGTAGCCAGAAATGCAATGTCTGTTACAAGCCTTTCTGCAGGAAGGGTGGGAGTGTTGGAATTGTTTTATAGCTTTCGGATGCTGTATTAAGCTTTAGCAAAGTTCTATGTGCGTATTGTGACACCCCTGTGCCAGTTCCTGGCTCAGTTGCTAGTGACGGTGTAGTGTAGGAAACAGAGAGTCAGGTGATCAAATGTGATGTCATTCTGTAGCCAGCACTGAAATTGTATTTGAATACTAGTGGGAGATGTGATAGATGCACTTTGTTATTAGACCTGACAACAGACTACTCATCTAACTTCATCTTGCCTTGTTTTAATAAGTAACTAGGGAACAGTAATTCTTGAGTTAGTTAGAAAATATAGTGAAATTAGCTGAAAGTTGATTTTCTGTAGTTGTCTGAGTCTTTCCATATGTGCTGTTTTTTATGTTTCCTGTGGATTGAAACTTTGATGTTTACTGTAAAAAAATATTCAGTATTTTCATGTTTTGTTTTTTATTATTCATTATTAAATATATCTATACCTTTCATTGTGGCTGGTCCTTTAGAATATATTTAACTTTTGACAGCACTTGCATTTATTTAGTGGCACTGTGGCTCCATGTTTCTGAAATTCTTGCTGCTTGGTTACCACTACCATTTGTATAAGTATTAATTTTACTGAGCGTAACTGGGTACCCTGGCAAGATCCTTTGAATAGCTGGCTTTGGGTGTTCTGGTGGCAGTGTATCTACCTTATAGTCTGAGTGGAGGTGGCAAAGTGGGTAAGCTGTGCCAGCCTTTCCCACGAGTGTGTGTGTGTGTGTGTGTGTGTGTGTGTGTGTGTGTGTGTGTGTGTGTAAAAATCAAATCTTAAAGAGAGTGTATGTGTGTGTCAGCTACTTTGAACAGGGACACTGACAGCACTGATTTCACAGAGAGGATGGTGGAGGACTTGGCTTGGAACACATGGCTAAGGAATCAACTCTAAAGCTGTGTCAGTGGGGAGTCTCACTTGGGACCTGGACAGAAAACCCAGCCCCAGGACTGGAGTGTGCATTCTCTGTGTGGTCTTAAGGGAAACTGTACTTGGAGCAGGGAGCTGCATCTGAAAATACTGTGTGTGTGTGTGTGTGTGTCTAATTTTTCAAAGTGAATGTTCCCCACTGGTGTCAGTGGTGAGGATTGAGGCTCCTTGATCACTGGCCCAAAGGAGGGTCATCACACCATGTAATACCCTTTTTCCCTAATTGACCATTGTTAGATGGTTCCCTAAACGACCACTGTTAGACGGTTTGATTGTTTGCACAGTGAATCTATGATGAGCACCAGCTGGCTCTGTCCATGAGGGACACAGGTGCCACCCCAGGGGTGAATTTATGGTCTGCCATCCAGTCGTCCAGAATGCACTTAAATAGGCTCATTGAGGAGCTCTGCTTAATGTGAATTGGGAGTTTATTCCAGAGTAACTGCAGCCTCCGGGAGACATATCTGTCTCTTCAGCATGTTTTGTTTAAGTCACAGGCTAGGTTGAGATCTCTGAAGAGAGTGGCTCTTGTCCCATTTGATTTGCAGATGTGCAGCGTTTCCATTACGGCAGGGTCAGAGACTGCTCTATAAGCCAGGCACAGGTTGCCTCTCTGCAGCCTGTAAGACACAGAATACAGTGACAGGGCTTTCAGTCTTTCCATGTAGGTCATGTTTTGGAGTCCCCAAATCCTCTTGGTCAGGAACCTCTATGGTATTTCCAGCTGATGCAGGTGATGCAAAAGGGAGCATTGTACTCTATTTGTGATCTAATGAGGGTAGAGTACAGAGGAGTTATAACATCCTTAGTCTTAGATGTGATGCCCTTACTTATGAGGTGTGCAATGTAAAAACGATTTCCTTACCACTGTGGACACAGGATCTATATTACATTATCGAAGTTTTACAACTTCGAACGCCATATGGTCAAACCCATATGTTCGAAGTTGTAAAACTTACAACTGTCAGGTAAGTGTTTTCTTTTTTTATTTTTTTTTCTAATGTATTCGAAGTTTTATAACTTCAAACATATGGGTTCGACCATATGGCGTCCGAAGTTGTAAAACTTCGATAACGTAATATAGACCCATGGACACATGGTGATCAAAGTTTAGACTGCTATCAATTTGTGTTACTAAGTCATGCAGGATACATAATCTGAGAGTTTAGCCATGTCTCTCTTCATATAGTCCAGGGAGGTAAGTCTCAAGTCGTTCACCCCAACATATACTATGACAGAGTCATAACAATAATTGTTGTTGAGTGACTTGAGTACGTGCGTGATTTAATAGATCCTGGTACTTGACAACCAACCTGACTGTGACCTTCTCCTTGTCCAGCCTGGTGAGGGTGACATCTGTGTGTCTCACTAAGGAATCTCCTATTACCAGGACATTTGGTTTGAGGTGTTCTGCCTTAGGAGCTTATTCACTGAGGCACTGGTATGTGTGTTGTTATGTGTAGTAGATTTTGGTTGTGCTCTAGTATGTGTGAGTTGTTTGCGTTTGGGAGGTCTCTGGTCTTTTGGTAGGCTTTTAGTGAGTACCTCCGCTTAGGTGGGTTTACGTGTTGTGACTTTACCTTGTGTGAAAGGAGAGGTGTGTGTGCTGACAACCTGTTTGATGTCTTGTTTACTGTTACGTGAGAGGCTTGATTTCAGTTTCATAGTATAGTTACATCTCTCACATACTGTATTTGCTGTAGGAGCAAATGGTTGTCAGTGTACATTAGGCAGTTACTACATTGCCTCAGGATGCCCATGTCAGTCAAGTTGGTTGAAGAAATGTTTGGAAACTGACTGTCCATTGTAGCAGGTTAGACCATACTTATTGTTAGGGGATGGGCATGTTAGATTAGCTTTAGCTCTAGGATTAACAAGGGGACTTAGTCTACTGAGGATTAGGGATTAAAAAGTGTGGCAATGCTACTCAGTGCTTCTCTGAGTTGTTCACAGTACAACAGGGAAGCCTGGAAGGGTTCCACTGACTGTTTTCTTGGGAATAAGTTGTATCTAGGCGTTTGCATCTATACAGGGTACCGCTAACCCCTGTTGCTTGGTGCATAGCTATGCGCAAGCCCGAGGCTTAAATACAAGTGAATTTAAACAACAACCAATAGGAAAGCCCCACACAGAGCCTTATTCCAGCAATCCCCAACTCAGATGGGTCCTGAGCTACACATTTCTCTCACAAAGGTGCAGGGAGGCTCTTATGTAAGATGGCTGGTTTTAGTGCTCAAGTGATAATAAACAGTCTAGATTCAGCAAGTCTGAATCTAGCCTATGCTATTTAAGGCAGAAGTAGCAATGGTACAAAGTGCAAAATGAAGAAGTCACAGCAGCAAAAAAAAAAAAAATAGTAAAAAATTAAACAGCAGTTCAATAAAACACAGTTCACAAAGTGCAACACAGGCCTTGGATTTCGGTTCAGATGCACTCCAGACCTCTGGCTAAGAATGCCAAACTTTGAGCAGCTCTAGTAAACTGTGTAGACCACAAAGCTTTCTAATGTAAAATAACTGGTTTGGAGCCCAAGTGCTTAAACCAGAACTAAGACACTTTCAGAATAACAGACGCAATAAGCCTTCAACCAGCAATTCTCAGCTAGGAAGGGTATAGGCTACCCTCCTGCCACAAGAGTTTAGACCACACACCTTTTTAATGTGAAATATCTGGCTTGAAACCCAAGTGGCTAAACCAAAAAAGTGCAGACTGCAAACCTTCCTTATGTAAGATAATGAGTTTGAAGCTCAAGTGCTTAAATCAAAACTAAGAGGCTTAAAATAACAGTTACAATGTAATCAGGTTACTAAAAGCAGAAATAAATGCAGCAGAATAAATGCAACTTAACACTTTAAGAACAAGTAGCAAAAAGCAAACTAAAGTAATAAAGTAGGAAGAAGTACATATACAGTAAAAGCAGAAGAAGGGAGGAAACAGAAGATAATTCAAGTTTAAGTGATTGGACGTGGGTGGGCCTTAAGCAGAATGTACTGGAGAGACAGATAATGTATGTATCCCAAATGATCCCTGCACTATTGATCACCATCCATGTAAAACAGAGTTCATCCCTGACCCTATTCAAACAAAATCTTGACAACTGGATGGGAAAGTGTAAGTTTATCCCCAGTCTGGCCCACTTGTCCTTTACGGACAGAGGCCATCAATAAGAAAAGTATTATCCTAACTAACTCCCCCCACAAATCCTTAGTTACCTCCCTGCTAACATGCCCTCTTATATAGATGTTCATTTATCTAATGACTCAAATGGTTTGGGGTGCGCAGTTAGGCTTGTAATGGCCCTAGTAGTCATTAGCATAGTAACAACCTATGACTCTATGAACAAAAATAATCTGTAAGGCATGAGGCTTATTTTTCTTTCAAAGAAGAAATACATTGTGCCCAGAGCTTGGTGCTGACAGCTGACAAAAATAATTTTCAATGAGGAGACAAAGGCTAAGCAGGATACACAAGTCAAATCTGGGAACAGTAAAATGTACAAAAAGAGGAAGAGATGAGATTTTAGCCATGTACGTCAACTCATTTAGAACAATTAGTACATCTGCAGTGCATATCTTACAAGCAATCCAACAGAAAATGTTAGCATACAAGATCAAGATTGTACATAGAGCTGAGTGGATATTGATTTATTTTAATTCAGAAAAGACATGCATCTCATGTGCTGGGATTATTATTCATTGAGAAATGAAACTGTCATACTGGCAAACAGAAAAATGGAAGTGTGATTAATGCATTAAATTCCATATTTTAGAGAAAGGAAATACTTGGTATTCTCATTTCTGACAGTATTCTGCAATACGCAAGTAAGGAATTCAGAAGATTTATCTGTGACTGGGAATTCAAGCATATAATGCCCAGTTCAAACTATCATCAGTCCAATAGACAAGTGAAAAAGTTATCCAAGCAGTGAAGAATCTCATGAGAAAGAGCTGTAGCAAAAGCTATGAGGATTGGCATCATGCAGTTTGGGAATATACTCCATTGCAGGAACTGAGTTTCTCACCAGCTCAACAGTGGATGGCAGAAGTCTGAAAAGGCAACTTACTTTAATTGTATTACTGATGGCTAAGAATCAGGATAACATAAAGATATGTGTAGAAAAAAAAACAATATAAACAGAAAGAAAATAATGGGTGATGGTTGCATAAGGGGGTGGGGAAAACGTGTGGATGTTTGCCCTGGTTGGGCAATTATTGTCAGTTGTATTTTTTTGTGCATGCATATGGGTGTGTGTGTGTGTGTGTGTGTGTGTGTGTGTGTGTGTGTGTGTGTGTGTGTGTGTGTGTGTTTGAAAGATAATGCTTGGGGAGTTGAAGTTGTATTGGTACCCCATATTGATTGGTGGCTGTATATTGCCCATGCATCATTCTGACATCTGTCACTATTGGTCATACTTTTCCCACATATACATATGTTTTTACTGATATAGCCATATTTTGTGAGCAGGTGAATACCACTTCCTTTTGGGTAGTTGTAGGGATCCACAGACAGGGTAGTCCACACAGTGGCCACGACCTTTGACACACTACAGTATCATTCCACTTTTTCATCATACACATGTCCGCATACAGTTGTGGGAATGAAACCTGTGCCATTGCACTTCTTACCACAGGGCTATGAGATAATGCAAGATTGCAGAAAATTCTGACATATCATAGTAGCATACCTACTGCTTGTTTAGTATACATCTGCATAGCACTCTGATAGATCATATGCCACATAATGCACAACATGTTGATGTTCTCTTTCTCCCTCTCTTTGTGTTTGCCATTCTTCTTCCTTTTCATATTATATTTGGTATTTGCTATTTTATTTCTCTCCATATGCTTCCATTTTACATGTCATTTGCCACATCTGTGTCAATGTGCAAGACAGGTCCCCACACTCATCAAGCCTAACCTTCTCAAAACAGAACTACACCTGACTCTTAACTTGCCTTCCTTTCAGGTGGGGCAGGGGGCTGCCAGACAGGACATCCTGCAGATTATGGTGGTTGTTCCTTCTGGTGGCACTGACAGTGTTGTGCAGTTTGTCACAAAGTGATAGCTGGCAAAGGTGGTTGGGGAGTTGCTGGATCAGTTGAAAGCCCACATCAGCTGCATGGAAAGGGTCCTCTTGGAGTTTGAAGAGTCACAACTGTGTCTGGATCTGCCTTCACAACCTCAGGCTCGGCCCAGTGGGGAAAGTGCTCAGAGTGCTGACTGACTTGTTTCTGGGTCAGTCGGTACCCTGATCTAGGCAGTATGGAGACAGCTGCATTATACTCACTGCGTCTCCCATCTTGATGTTCCCCTTTCTTGTGCATTGCCTTCTTCCCCCAATTGTGTCCAACCCTCCACATCACCAATGTCCTCCTTTTGTCTTTACAGCAAGAATTTCACTTTCACTCCCCAAATGTGGGGGCACCTCCTCCATCAGTTTTTGCCTGTGTTTTATGTTTGTTTATGTGCTTGTGCTTCTAAACCGCTCCCTTGTCCCATCCTTTGTCTTACCCTTACAAACTTTCCCATCTTCCCTTCTCAACAAAACATTGGTACCAGTGTTTGCAAAAAGTATGCCTTCTTCCCCTTCTCTATTCATAGTCATAGCTCCTCTGTTTCCTTGTGTATGTTCTGCTTCTTGCTGTACCCCATTCCTACTTTCATATACAGCCATCTCTACTTCTTTTAAAGCTTTAAAACAGATATAAACATTGTTGAAGGCTCTTTAATGTGGCTTGCAAGCTTTCTTATAGTGTTGCTATATAGCACATGTGCACATGCTTAGATACATATATGCTACTTGTCACTAGTTCAGTTTTTTTCATTCCTGGACACAGTTGCAGGAGTCTTTCTCTCAAATGTTTTTTAATCAGTGGCAGGTTTTTTAATCAGTGGCAGCTTATGTTGTGAAATTCTAGTGAGTTAATTGCTGACTGGCTTTGGACAGCATTGTGCTGCAAAGCATAATGGTATCCTCAGCATGACTATAACAGGCATGCTTCTGAATCTCAGGGATGATCTAAGACCATGTTAAGATCTCCCCAAGGAGCTACAAAGTGTCAGCCTCTGTCCATGATTTAGTCTTCTTGCCTATTGCTTTAGATAATGCTTTAGATAACAGCTTCCTAGTATAAGTATTCAATCTACATGTCAAGCAAAGTAGCACCCTTACCACCTTCCAGTTAAATCTAGATAATTGGATAGGCAGCCTCAAATTCTCTCTCCAGGTCTATCTTGTATTGCCCTACTTGAGGCTACAGGGAAATTTTGAACAGGGTTTTTGGGCTATGCAGACTGATTGCCTGGTTCTTATCTATGAACCTAACATACTGACCATCTACCCTGCATGTTCTTGCATTCATCTAATAGCTACCAGCATAAAATTCCTCTGGACAAAAGTAACTCCTCACCTTTTTTTGTTGAAATACTATACCTGTTGTCCTCCATCCTTTCTGCAGGTTTCAGCAGTCCTGACACATTACATCTTCAATTTAGTTTATTGTAAAAACACTACTGGTGATTCATATTTCTGTTTGACTGTTGTGATAATATTGTGACACTGTTTATGCTTTTCTTAATTCACATTACACAAACAAATGCTTTTGTCGCAGGGAGGCAACTGCTACTGAATTTGCAACGAATGTAGTAATATAGTTAGTTCACATTTTCCTGGTGTCCAAATATACTAATGACATACAACAAATCAGACTGCTAGTTTAACACAATTAGAAGTGTAGACTATACCTCTCAACCTCTTAGAGTAAGAAATCTGAACAAAGCCATAAATAAAAAAGTGGGACAAAGGCCCAAAAATATGGACAATTTTTAAATATTGCTCTTACAAACTTAGAAAGTTGATAGAATAACAGGTTTTGCAGTACAATGAATTTTCTGAAAGATATGAAGTGTGAAACTCAAATGTCTGTCATTATTTTTGAACTTCACTCTTTAATGATTTACCACTAACTTGCCAGAAAACCAGAATTTAATGAAAAAACTGACCAAAAATATGAGGCCAAAATCTGGACATTCTGCGAAAATCTATACAGATTTAGATTACTTATAGTTTGCACAATACCTCTCAACTCACTGTGCATAGTACCAACAAAAATATAAACACTGACTTTTTTGGTTGACACTCTAAACACACAGACTGACATGCACATATAGGTCATTCTTTTTTACTTGTATTGTAGCATTCTCTTTCCATTGTCAGCTGAGAACCTGCTGATAAATTATCTGCCCTCGAATGGTCTGTATAAAAATTGATACAGATTTACTTACATAATAAAGAAATGTGCTGTGTAACCACCATTAGGGGTATTCACAGGTTAATACGTATATACTAGTCTAACGACTACTAGGCCCTTCTAAGCCCAGTGATGCAACCCAAACATGATCCACAAATTTGATTTATATACAAGTGATTTACTGACTGCCTCCCTCCATCAGACAAATAAGCACCAGACCAGTGGTGAATTTCCAATTATCCATCTACTGGTCCAAGTTGAACTTAAAGAGGGTTAGGGAGGAACTCTGCTTCACATGGATGGGAAGCGTGTTCCAGAAAATGGGAATTTTCTGAGAAACATATCTGTTTCTCCAACATGCCCTATTTATGTTGCAAGCAAAAATTAAGGTCTTTTAATCTAGTAGTTCTGATGCTGTTTGTTTTGTGAGTGTGCAGAAGGTTCATCAAAACAGGGTCCAGAGATGCTGTTTATGCCAGTCAAAGATCACCTTTCAGGCATCTGTATTAAACAGAGATTTCAGGTGATCAGCATAGGATGTTATGTTTACTCCCTGCATTCCTTTTACAAGAAACCTTTTTGGACATTCCAGCTGCTGCATGTGTCTGATCAGGCACAAACAGAAGTAGGCATTATAGTCTATGATGGGTCTGATGAAGGCTGAGTACAGTGGTAAGATGACTTCTCTGGACCTAGATGCCCTTACTTATAAGTTGAACAACATAGTAGGAAGGCTAGGTTACTATCTACATGAGTTCCCAGATCCCTGACTAGTGAATCAACTTTTAGGGGTGTTTTATTGATGACACAGTTACCCGGGGTGTCTGACTCCCTAAAAGGTACTATATCGCATTTCTTGGTATAGAGTTTTTAAGCCATGGCTTTGGCACCAATCTTTTGTCTGTGTTAGGCCTTCTTGAAGGGTGTACTCATCGGGTTCCTATCAGCTGACCAAAGATGCAGGTTAGCGAATGCGACTTGGTCGAGCTGTAAACGCCAAAACGGCAAAATATCGAAGAGGCATGTAAGCGAATTCTTTCCCTGGGAAAGAATTTGCTTGGCCGCTTTGGTAGTTTGCCGTTTTTGGCACTGTAGTGCAGTCTAGGAGTTGGTATATTTAAGTAGGGGGGTGTGGGGGCCGAAGCCCCCCACTTAATATCATGTATTAAAGTGTTTTCTTTTTTCTTTTTTTTTTTTTTGTTGGAACAGCGATTTTTTTCCCTTGGAAAAAAAATCGCTGTTCTGACAGTTCGGTTTTGTAAGCTTTCGCTTACATGGAGTCGATTAATCACAGTTCGCTAACCTAAGCGTTTGGTGATCTAATATAGACCCTTCTCATCTTGGGGGCATTCAATGACTGCTTCCAGTTTGCAGTCATCTGCGAACCTGGTCAGCCAGAGCCCTCTGACATTGGCTTTGACCTCCAGAAGTAGATGCCAAAGAAGAGCTGGTGGAGCACAGGGCCCTTAGGGACACCACTGGTGACTAGCCTCTTTGTGGAGGTGGCCTCACCAATGCTAACCTCCTGGGTCCTATCTGTGAGCTAGCTAGCTGTCCAGCATATTATAAAGGGGTTTATAGCTAGTTCTGTAAGTTTGTTGACAATAAGTTGGGTATTGTGACACATACATTAGCCAGATCAACGTTGGCAGTATGTACAACTTTCCCCCTCTTCCATTGTCTTAGTGACATTTTTAAACAAGTCTACCTGGTTCAGTAAGCATGATCTTCCTTTGAGAAAGACAAACTAGGATGGATCCAGCATCTGGTGGTCTCCTATACCCTCTAACAGGTTTGCTATATCACTAGGCTTGGTGAATGTGGCACCAGTAACCACCAGTTCAGCACATTGCTGTGTGCTGCCCTTGACGTTTTCTTGACAGCTGAAGAAGGCTTCATGGTTATCTTTCACCTGGGAGGCTATTTTAACCTCAAAGTTGGCTTTGTTTGACCTAATCAGCCCTCTTAGTAGCCTGTTTAGTTTGATGAGAGAGTTTTTATCTTTATGGGAATTACCCTTCCTGATTTGGGTCTACTTTATTCCCGCGAAAGCCGAATTGCTCAAATACAACTTGTGCGAACCATAATGAGCGAAACGCGAATACGTCGAATGCACTAAACTGCAAAATTCAAAATTCGATCTCTCATAGTTGGCCAACTGCACTGCCCGCAACATACTACCTACCGAAACACAGTAAAAAACAACACATACACACACTAACCAAAACTCTACTTCTAACCCTAAACTAAAGCACCAAACCCCTACTTCTAACCCTACACTAAACCCTACATACACAACTATCTATGCACTATCCTTAACCCCTCCCTAACCCTAAGGTCCGTAACTACCGCACACTTACCCTACTGAACTATACCTAAACAAACTAAATATTCCACACACATACACTTAACAAAACCCTACACTAAACCTTACATACATTACCTATCTATGCACTTACCTTAACCCGCACACTAACCCTAAGATCCGTAACTATTGCACACTTACCTTACGGAGCTATTCCGCAGACGGGCCAACTATGTGAATTCGATATTTCCACTTTAGCGGTTTAGTGCATTTGACTTACTCGTGTTTCACTCGTTATGTTTGGCGCAAATTGTATTAGAGCGATTCGGCTTTCATGGGAATAAAGCAGACCCCCTGATTTTTGAGATATTTTTATACCTTTTGTTGAATATCATGTTTAACTTTGGATGCCACCAGAGCAATTTGTTTCTGGGATACTCCTGGGCTTATTTTTGGAAGGAAGTAAAGCCTCTATGCAGTCACTGACATGGCTGCATAGAGCTTCTAAGAGCAATTTAAGGTAGGCTTCTGTGTTCTTGGGGTTTGGAGGGGCATTGAATTTTGACAAACTATCACTCAATGAAAGGTACTTTGCCTTGGAATAGTTCCTGTTACTAATTTTACTGAGGCTATAGAATTAATTTTGATTTCAGAGACAGCTGTATTTGTCAGACTTTACTGGGGAGAACAAAACATGGTGGGGGGTGCTGGAGTGCAGCATTCTCCCATATTTGTAAGAGGTCCAGTATGTTGGAGCTTCTAGGAGGCGTTTTTAACATTTGGTCAAGGGTGTTTGCATTTGTGAATTCCAGGGATTTCTGTGCCTGTAGACTTGAGACCATGTAGGATTCCCAGTCTATAGAGTGGTAATTAAAGCATTCCATGAGGAGAGTGTTAGGTAGGATGGTTAAGCATCTCCAGTAGGTCCAAGTATGCATTGTGACTTCTTGAGACATGGTGAGTGACCTATAGCTGTCTAGGATATAGTATGGGATTTTGTCTATGGTGATATGCACATGGAGGAACTTCAAAGTATCATCCTGTTGGACCAACCTATAGGTAAGCTTGTTATTAAGGTATATCATGACATCTCCCTTGTCTGTGCAGCTACTGGTCTAAAAGTATGGACGGTACTGAAAACTTGCACCTCCGGGATACTCTCTGCTACTTTAAACCATATCTTGGTAAATGCAAAGATATTTATATTCTCGAGTGTGAGGAGGGCTTGGAAGGAGTGTAATTTTTTATGTAGGCACCTGGCACTGAGCGGTAACACCTTGCGGTTCAGGTGAGTTGATTTTGCTATGTTGGTAGGTTTGTCAATTTGGCATTGCCTAAAAAAGCATTATGGGGGTGGATAAAGTGCAAGCCAGTATTCAAAAGCATAGAGGGAACAGATGCAGACCATCCTTGGCAAATCAACTTGGTCTGTTAACCAAGTCCTCCCAAGCTGACAAATATTTGATCCCCTTAGAACACCAGAAAGAGAGTCAATTGTTAAAATCAATTATCTTTTGCTCATCCTGTGGCATCATCCTCAGTGATGGTAATATGCTGTTCAATGCTAGGCTCATACCAGCCTGAAACACATAGTCTGAGAGCTCCATAATGTCTATCTTCAGATAGTCTAGGGTGGAACGTTTCAGGTCATTTACACCTACATGGAATCATACTGATACCTGTGGTACAATGACATGAGTACATGCGTGAATTGGCAAATCCTGGATCCAGATAAACAACTAAACAATTATCTTCTCCTTGTTCAGCCTTGTTAGAGGGGTACCAACATGTCTTACAATGGAGTCCAACATGTGACAGTCCTGGGAAATATGTTTGCTTGTCTTAGGGGCTTAATGTTTAGGGCTCCACCGAGTGTAAATGTATGTGTGGTGTTAGGTGTTCTTTTTTCTGCATACCTTTGGGCTTGCTCAGACATAGCTTTCACAATGGACAGTCTAGACGATATTTGCTGTTTAATTGCTTTTAAGTGCCTCAGCATACATTAGTCTATGTGTCTGCTATGTAAGGTGGGTGTTGTGTGCATGTTTTTGACAACCACATTTGCGCTTGTATGCAAGAGCTTAGCCTCCAGTGTCATCGGTGTCATTGTGTAATTACAACTCTTGATCACTATCCACAACTGAACAGTTTCAGGTCACTCGTGTAAACCCTAAACAAATGTAATTTGTAGAATAACTCTGTAGCAATAAATGTAGCTGTTTAGTGTCTTCTGGGTGTCTCTCATAAATTTAGAATAATGATATTTATTCCCAGCATAGCAAACACACTCACAGTAAATCCCCCACATACACGCAAACTCACAGTTTCAGTGGACAGTTCCACTGTTCATGCAGCATGGTCAGTGACTAAGGCAGAACAAGCAAACATTGTTACAATCTCCAGTAGCACCCTTAGTCTTAGTGCATTCCAACAACTTTATCACAAAATAAGAGGGAACATACATTGATTTCTATCTCATTTATGTTAGTTTAATATCCATATATGCATAAACCACCACAACTGTTTTAATTGTCTCAGACCTATGTACGTCTGTTCTATCTTTCCAATTTCCTTAAATGACATATCTGAACTATCCAAGTCTTAAAATTTCTGCCAGTTGTATGTGCACACTGCCAGAGTGTGTACCTCTAAAGGTTGTATATTTAGCACAGTTTGATGACTTTATTTCTTCTAAAGGTACAAAATACATTTAATCTAGTTTTCCTTCCTCAGAACAGAAGGATAACTGGTAGATTAAGCTCAAGAGCTTTGACTCTTTTGCTTTCAGATGATTTACAGAATGTAACTGGGGCTGACTGTTCTTTACTCTTTATTTCTGTACTGTCTGTCCCAAGCTACAGCATATTAACATATGATGTTTGTGGTTGTTCTGTTGTATCACATTAAGTTATTGATCAACTTGCTTGACAAATGGTTCAACTTTTACTGCCAAGTCAATTATCAGTGCTTCTCTTTGATATTTGAAGCACACTGTAGTAGGAAAGCACAAGAAACCTTTACACCTTAATTTCTTCATAACTGTTGCAAACATTTTACATTTAGTAAATTAAGTATTAGTATAATCTAAACAAGTGAGATGCAAGGTTAAGGTTTATAAATTGTCAGTTCGTGAACCCACTAGGCTAGAAGTATGTTGAAACTGACTGAACGTCTGCTGGATGAAGTCAACTATGCCTTTCCACTCCTCCCCACATGTATTTACGTTATTCAAAAATTGTTCCTTTCTTCTACAGTTTTCTTAATAGCTTATTATCAGCTTTTACTAACCAACTATGCAGTTCTTCTACATCCTCTTGTCTAGAATAAAGCTGGACAGTTTAATCATGAAATTTCTGCAACTGCTGCTTCATATTTTTTTCAGTCATTGCTAAATATATTTTATATTTAGTACTAGTTTATTTTATAGCACAGTGACTTTGAATACCTCTTGTGCCACAGAAGATAGTGTGGTGAGTCAATTTTACGCTGCTATGCTGAGACCATTTTCTATATGTTTTGTCTCCACACTGAACACCACAAAAAAGCATTATGAAATATAATTTGTCCCCCCAATGCATTCATTAACTGCACCATGACTAACAATATTAAAGCACATACCTCTCAACTGTACCAAATTCCTCAGTATTTGCTGGTTTTGAGGTCAAAATAATGGGGTGCCACGGATTCCCGAGCAGCCCCTTTAATTCCCGAATTTCCCATTTTTTTCTGTGAATTCTTGGTGATGTCATCATGAGCAGTGGCATGTGCGATGATGTCAGCTGAGTGAGCAAACTGTCAGTTTGTTGGATTTCGGCTGAGTGCTCAAGGGTGTGTGTACTGTACTGTTTGTTTGTGTTTAAATTATCGTATGGCAATGTGGTTGCAGCAAAGTGAGTCAACAAACTTGTCTGGATGACTGAGAGCAGCTGAATTTTTTTGTTTTAAATTAAATTAATTAGAGCAGCAACTGAGCAACGCAAGCTGATTCCGAAGCTGTTTGTTCTTCATTACTAGTGCAGCAGTTGGACTGGTCTTCTCTTCTGCAGAGAAGAAGAAATTATGAGAAAATGTATCACCAGTTCTTCCCACGGCTCCTCCAGGTAAAAGAAAAAAAAAAAAGAAAATGACAATGCCGTTTTTAAGTTCTAGCTAGGTGGTCAGGTGTGTCTGTGTCTGTGTTGTACTGTGTAGTGTGAAGTTACTTATTTAACATTTTCTCTAGCCTCCACATTTTCATCCTGAAACTAAGTCTGTGGTTTGCATTAACCACATAGGCTAGCACTGCTCTGCTTCTAGCTAGGTGTGTGTGTGTGTGTGTGTGTGTGTGTGTGTGTGTGTGTGTGTGTGTGTGTGTGCACTCGTGTGTACTGTAGTTAGCTATAGTCTATTACACTTCTGCGATGAGAGGGAGAGGGAGGTGTGAGACTATCTTTATAAAAAGGCCTCCACTCTGCATTTTTGTTGTCATCCTGAAAGTCAGTGGTGGTTTGCTTAACCATGTAGCACTGCTCTTCAGTCTTCACTGATAAGTTAATAATAAAAACTCCCAGTCCGACTCCCAGTCTATGAATGCCGGTCCATGTCTTGCTGAAGGGATCAGTGCGATGGGAGAAATGTTTCATTTTTGTGCTTGTACATATTTGGAGACATACTGCAGAAGGGATTAGTGGGGTCTGGAGGACATGTTTCATTTTCGTACTTGTGCATACTTGAAAATACTGAAGGGAAATAGGGAATGGATCGCTAGGGGGAATGTTTCATTTTGATGTTTGTGCATACTTGGAGACATACTGCTGAAAGGATTAGTGGGGGTCAGGGGGACATGTTTCATTTTGGTGCTTGTGAATACTTGAAACTACTGAAGGCAATGGAATGCTGGGGTGAAATGTTTAATTTTGGTGCTTGTGTTTACTTGAAGCTACTGAAGGCAATGGATTGCTGGGGGAAATGTTTCATTTTGTTGCTTGTGCATACTTGAAACAACTGAAGGCAATGGATCACTGGGGGAAATGTTTCATTTTGCTGCTTGTGCACACTTGAAACTACTGAAGGCAATAGATAGCTGGGAGAAATGTTTCATTTTGGTGCTCGTGCAAACTTGAAACTACTGAAGGCAATGGATCGCTGGGGGAAATGTTTCATTTGGTGCTTGTGCATACTTGGAGACATACTGCTGAAGGGATTAGTGGGGGTCTGGAGGACATGTTTCATTTTGGTGCTTGTCCATACCTGGCATAGTACTGACTGAAGATATCGCTTGGGGAAGTGTTTCTTTTTAGTGCTTGTGCATACTTGGACACACTATTAGAACTTTTGGTGTGTTGAAAAGTTAATGAGAGAGAGTGTCATTGTGACAACCAAATAAGACGTACAGAAACCAACAAGTGTTTTGATTTGTTCTTACTATGGTAAATGCTACAGTTTATGGGAAGGGGATGTAGATTGTGAAATATCAATGTATAATTACTGTAAAACTGTAAATTATGACACTGCTATGTTAAGAGTTGGGTTAATTTGAATGCTAAATATTAATTGTGCATTGTTTATTCTTCTTGGATACCAGTAAAGAGTGATTTCTAAAAAGGTGTAATATCTGATTATTTATTCAAAGTATGTTAATATTCCCCTGAAAAGTATTATAATGAAATTCTGTATTGTTATACATTTCAAATAACTTTAAAAAGTACATTAATTTGCAATGGTGATCCCTAAAGGATCCTGACACAGTATTCACACTAGGTACATGAAGAAAGGTGTAGACTAGAATTAAGACATTAATTAATAGCAAATGGTGCCAATCCACATATCTGCCATGAGACTATCTATATTAAGGTGGTAAATGAATCTGTTAAACTTCAAGTTATAATGAAATAGCACAATATTTTATCTGTTTCCAATGACAGTAGTCTAAAACAGCTACTTAAGAGGTCTGACTTGTCTTTGTAAAATGGGAGAGCTAAAAACTCAAATTAAAAAGTACATCAGAGTAGTAGTTACGTTTATTTTTATATAAGGAAATTGTATTTTAATTTATACAACTTCAAAGTTTTATACAAGTTCAGATGTTAATATACATAAAACAGTTTTGTTCTGGATATATTTTGTGTTATTTAATATCAATGTAGAAGGCTGAAGCAGTTCATTTTATTTTTATACAAGAAAATTGTATTTTAGTTTAGCACAAGTTCAAAGTTTGATACAAGTTCAAATATTAATATAAATAAAACACTGTTCTTCTGTTTTTGTCTTTCATGATCATATATTGTCTGTTCTTCAGTTTGCGTTTAAAGGTTGGTATCCCACGATTTCACTGGAGTGGTCGGGGTTACATAATTATGTATGCAAATTTTAAGTTAATCAGCGTAAGGATTTTTGGACAGATGTACCTATTTTTCATGGGCTTTTGTCCAGATTTTTGATGTTTCCAGGTTGAGAGGTATGACTCTTGCCAACTTCACACTCCATATGTTTCACAAAAAGTATGCAAGGTGTACTTTTGCTTCTCTGCTCATCATTATAAGGTTGAACTATTCTCTCATAGCTGTCATTTGCATAACAAGTGCAAACTAGCTTTTATGATTTTTATCAGCATTGCCCATATTAAGCCTTTGATTTCCCAGAAACTGGTTTAGTTCATTTATGTATGAATCACAGTGAAAAAACAGGCTTTTGATAGGGTTAACCTGAAATGGAAATTCTACCTGTCTGTGTCTAACCATATCTTAGCAAAGATGAAGCTATTCCTATGAGAGAGAGATAAGCCATCTTGAAAGGCTTCCAAGCCATTGATTAGACAGGTAAAACATGTTTTGAAGGTGTATGAAAACACTGACGAAAATCTGGCATAAAAGCCGTGTTTGTGGTTTTGGACGAATTGCAGTTTTGGATGAACTGCTGTGTGCCACAAACTGAGAGACTAAACAGTTGGCCAGTCAGATCAACTGCAATGGTGAAATAGCATAAAGTCAATGAGGGAAGCTCAAAAAAAAAAGAACTATACTATATTTATTTATATGTGTGTGTGTGTGTGTGTGTGTGTGTGTGTGTGTGTGTGTGTGTGTGTGTGTGTGTGTGTGTGTAAGTAAATATGGGGCATTATGGTAGATAGAAGAAGAAAGGCATGGTAAAGTTATGGCCCATACGCTAAACTAAGAAAAGATCAAAGAACTCTCTAGCATTTAGAATGTACATACAAGAAAATGTTGAATGATTTGTACTCAGTAAGCTGTTCACTAAATTTTACCAGCAGCTGTGTAGCAAGGGGAGGAAGGGTGGATGGTGCAGAAAATCTAAAATGCCACCCTTCACCATCTTTATTTGCACCATAAGAGGGTTCCCTCAAAGGCTGAATGGTATGATTTCCTCTCCTACAAACTTTAGCTCAGCCCTTCTTAATGTTAAACTTCCATGCAGAGGGCACACGTACCCTCTAACATATGCCATTATTTTGAACAAGCAAAATATGTAAAACAAGAAACAAAAATGCTGTCTGGCTTACAGGAAACTCAAGCAGCATCTGCTGGAAGGAAGAATGCAGCAGGGGATACAGGGAGGGTAGCAGTGGCGGCTGGTGACTTCAAATCAAAGGGGGGCTACAGGAGACAGCTGAATGGGTGGGGTCAATGGGAAGGGGAGGAGCTATGCTCAAAACCACAAAAACATTAATTAAATACGCTGCCCTGGGTGCCAAACTGTCATTATGAGAATCCAATCAAGACAAAATGAAGTGTAGAAAAATAAAATTATTTCAATGCATTGGCTGCATGACAGCATGAAAAAATAAATTACTTTTTAAATACATTACTGGAATTCAAGTCAAAATCAAGTATAAGAAAAACAAGCAGCACTCAACTCAAACCACTTCTCCTTGCACTGTAGTTCTAATTATAATTTATATTCAGCTTTACTAAAGTACCAAGTAACATGCTGAAAGTAGCAATCTCTGTGATACCCCCACTTGTAAAAATGTTTCTTATCCAAAAAAGACCTGCTGCCTGACAACTAACTACTTATTTTATGGGGAAAACATGATCAAAGTAAAAAATGAAAAGCAAACAAGAAAGAAACTCAAGATACGTTGCTTAAAGGATTACTGTACAGGTTATGGACCACACATGATTGGCATTCTGTTTAGTTTACGGGTAAAGCCTGCAGAGATGACTGAAAGTCTCCAACAAGTGTAATGAGCTTCTTAAAATAATGTAATCATGTCCTTTATTACAAATACTGTCATATGCATTTCAATACCCAAGGCTTATACATTATCTAGTTAAGTATTCTCTGCATGGCAACAACAGAAAGGCTTTCAGTGTTGGCAATTCTTTAACAGTATGCTTATTAAAGCTTACTTGCATCTTACGTTCTCGGACAAGCTTACCTGATGGTCATTAAAGCATTGCTACTTAAACACAGAGCAACAGGCACTTTGAGTAATAAGTATAAATCAACAGTACAAAAATATGACAAACCAGACCATTCTGCAAAATCAAGGACAGCTGAAAAGTCACTGCAGTACTTGTGTCTACCTTGGATGGGTGGGATTCTCTGCACATTTACACTGCATAAATACTCCTTGTCTTGCTTGGACACATCCAGAGTCACTGCATGGGGAAGTGGGGTGCAACAAGTATGTCACAATTTGAAATGTCTCTTGCTGACTGTGATGGCCCTGACACATTTGTCATACCTCTCAACCTCAGAGCAAGAAATCTGGACAAAGCCATACATAGAAGTGGGACAAAGGCCCAAAAATAAGGACAATTTTTAAATATTGCTCTTATAAACTTAGAAAGATAATGGAATAGGTCTTGCATTAGTATGAATTTTCTGAAGGGTATGAAATCTGAAACTCAAATGTCTGTCATTATTTTCTAACTTCAGTCTTTAATGATTTGTCACTAATTTGCCCAAAAAAAAAACACAATTTTATGAAAAATGGACCAAATGTGATGCAAAAATATAAAATAGCCACACAATACAGCTGGGAACCTGTCAAAGAAGGGACACTTTAATATTAGTACTGCTAACTTGAGCAGCTGACAAAAAAGAATCTACATGCATTTCTGAAATAAAAGTAATCTATAACTCTGATTATTAGTTGTTTCTTAATTGTAAACCCTCCATGTTTTCTTCCATAATTGCTATTTTGCGGAGGGATTATTAGGGGGAAGAGCAACATTTTGAGCCAAGATCGGGGACAGCTGAGAGATTTGGCTATGCCTAATTCTATAAAACAATTTATTTGCATGTACCTCTCAACCTGTTAATGCAGTAAAACTAACAAGGCCAAATATATTGGGGGAACATATAAACAGTACTAAAAATTGCTCTTGTATAAACTGAGACAGTTGATAGAATAACATGTCTTACTTTAGCATGCATTTTTTTGAAGGTTATGAAGTCTGAAACTCAGTGTGTCATTATTTGGTGACTTAATTCCTAAATGATTTGCCAGAAAACCACAAATTTTATGAGGAACAAACCAAAAATAAGAAGCAAAAATCTATTAATTCTTTGAAAATCTGGACAGTTGGGAGGTATAGTTCAGCTGGGGATGTCTGAGTTTGCCGCCCTTCCCCCTCACAAAATCATGGTCGAATGAAGCCTCCCCCCCTGCAGCCATTTCAGTGACCCATTACTTGGCTAGTTCACTCCATTTACCATAAACACTAATGTGCATACTGCTTTACTTCTATGATGATTTGGACTTCATTTGAAAGTTTTATTTTGCATTTTACAGCACAAAACACTAAGACATCTGCTAAACAAAGCAATGCAGTCTAACAATGAAAACAGACTTGGCATTAAAACTTCTCTGCCCTTGAAACTTACATTCATTGAGACCCACATTCAAAGAAAATACATTTTGCCAGTGGCAGATAAAGATTAATTCTGGGCTGTTTTCAAATCATAGGCCTCTTGCATATGAAACATACATGTGCTCTTTGATACACCTTCCTGATTGTACTAACTTATATTCCTTGTACAATACAGTACAGTTGTTAGAGGGAGTTTTCAATTTATTAAACAATGAAACAAAGCACATGCACCAATAATGACAAAACTGCCCAATTCAGAAAATGTTTCCAGTAAACAATGAAACAAAATGCATGCACCCATAATGACAAAACTGCCCAGTTCAGAACATTTCCATCATAAGTCTACTAAAACTTCTACAGTCCACCATTATCAGTAAATATGCACAATTCTACAGTCCACCATTATCAGCAAATATGCACAATCTCTGAAGTAGTAAAAGTCATCTAAATAATTCCACATTAAAGAAATCTGTAACTAATGAAGAGGCTGCTGCTAGCAAACACCTTTATATTTCATGGTTTCATCAAAAAATAAAGTGTATGTTGCCCCTGAGGAATAAATTGCCTATATTAGCTAGTAATATTGCAATAGGAAATGGATGGCAAACTAATTACAGGCTCATAATTAGTATCTTCGCCAAGGAAGATATTCTCAGTACGGCAGCATCCACCCCTTGTGGGAATAGAACCCACAGCCTTCTGCATCAAAAGCAAGTACACAACCTGTTGTGCTATTAACAATGCAAGCAAGCTTAGCGTAAGCAGCACTAATCTTCTCTTCCCCTTCAGCTCTCAGCTCCTTGTAAAATCTACTCAATACTCAACTGCATCTCAACTTTGCAGCACAAGAAATCTGGAAAAAGCCAAGATTTATTGGGGGGGGGGGAGCGTTCAAAAGCCCAAAAACCAGGGACACATTAAACATTGCTTGTATAATCTTGGAAAGTTGCTAGAATAAAATGCTGTGTTACCACCATACAATTTACTGTCAAGGTCCCTGTGCAAAACAGTCAGAGCAACATACCACTACGCCAAATCAGCTGCTTTGTGAAAGAAAAATGCTGTGTTACCACCATACATTTTACTGCCAAGGTCCCTGTACAAAACAGTCAGAGCAACATACCACTACGCCAAATCAGCTGCTTTGTGAAAGAGAGGAAGACTGAAACATAAATGGCTATCATTTAGTGAATTCAGTTCTCACCACAGCTGTCAACCTCTTAGCACAAAACACCTGGACAAACCCAGTAGTGAGGGAATACAGCCCTCAAACATATTCAGTGAATTCAGTTCTTGCTATAGCTGTCAACCTTAGCACAAAAAACCTGGACAAAGCCAATAATGGGGGAATACAATCCCAAAAATAGGGACAAATTTCAAATATTCATCTTATAAACTTAGAAAATTGCTAGAATACAAGGTTGTTTTACTATGTATTTTCTGAAGAATATGAAGTCTGAAATTCAAATGCCTGTCAATTTTACTTCTGACGGAACAAAAACAATTTTCAGCAGATGCCCAGGGAGAAATACTGCAGACACGTCTTTGTAAAATGGCAGGATACCAGAGCAAATCCACACAAACACAGGGAGGAGATGCAGACTCCACACAGAAGGCACTCCAGCCAAGAATCAAACCAGAAGACCTATAGCTGTGAGGCAACAATGCTACCACTGCATCATCAAATCGGCAAGGTGTTAAACATTCAGAAACCTGAAGTCTGAAATTCAAATGCCTGTCAGTTGTATTTAACATTTTTTAACCAGGACAGTCTGACTTGGAACAAAAAAACAATTTTCAGCAGTGGCCCAGGAAGAAATAATGCAGACATGTCTTTGTAACATGGAAGGACACAAAAGCAAACAAACACAGGGAGAAGATGCAAACCTCACACAGGGGGCACCCCAGCCAAGAATCAAACCTAAAAACCTGCAGTTGTGAGACAATGCTACCACTGCACCATCAAATATCAAGTGTTGAAGCATTTAGAAACCACAGATATTATGAGGAATAGAATAGATCAAATATGAGGCAAAAATCTGCAAATGTTTTACAAATGGTGGTGGGTAGGGAATTCAGGCCCTTAACATCTGCATACAAAGTACAGGGTTCAAGCCTGAGGTATTCCCTACACACCACCATGAGTTTGCTCTAGCCACCAGTATGTAGCAACTGGTGTGAGTCTGCTCTAGCCACCAGGCATTTTACACACACACATGTGGCAATGGCAGTTAAGATGACATCTGAACTGTCATAAGCATATTTTGTTAATAACGGGATCAAATGCAGTACCTGCTCCCACTGGCAGGAGCTTAGTTGCATCAATGTATTGGGTGCGAGCCAAGCTTGTTTATAGCAGTCTGTTTACTTGTACTACAGTGTAACCCAGGATGTGACATTATGTGCCATGTTATTTTATGTCATTCCATAGAACACTGATGACATCCTTATCTGTGCTAGACAAAGCAATCCATCAGCATTCTATGGTGTTCAGGTGTTGCTCAGTTGCACATGCACTGTGCTGTCTGACAGTTTACTCCTATAACTTCCCTTCCTTAGTCCATAATTTCATCTGCGATTCACTAGCTTGAAAACTGCAGACTATACTGTGGATTCCAATTTCCATAACACCTGCGTAACCTGATTGTTTCCCAGGTAAAAAACATCATATTAATTTGTATCTTGCCTACTCTGTCTCTACTGTTTTGCTTTATAAACAGATATGCTAATGTTTCTTTTCTTTTGAATGCATGGTGGCATTATCTCAATAACACTGAGTATTCCAATTTCCGACCCAGAAAGCACAAAAGTTTGCTCAGATGGTGACTGCCATTTTTTAACGCCTGGCAGTTTCTCTTATAAATTAGAAGACTGATATATTAAGCCACTGTTTTTAATATCTAAGTTTACTACAACATGCAGATCATTCCATCATATTAATTAATAATGGTTGCTATAAAAAGTGAATATTTTCAAGTTAAATCAAAAACAAAGCTATAAGATAAAATATTACTTTTGCTGGCAGGCCAAGCATACTGAATAAACAAAATTTATGTAGAGTCCAAGCCTCCCTCGGTCCACAATTTGCATGTATAAGAACACACATCCATATACTTTTCCAAAGTAGACTTTACTCAGAGATTGCAACTACTCAAGCTTTTGCACACACACACACACACACACACACACACACACACACACACACACACACACACACACACACACACACACACACACACACACACACACACACAAACACCTTACCTGTAAATGGGTCTGGAAAGCACTCCATTCTCTCAGCAAACCCTCAACATAATCCACCTCCATTCTCACAGCAAAGAAAACCCGGAATGCACTCCATTCTCTCAGCAAACCCTCAACATAATCCACCTCCATTCTCACAGCAAAGAAAACCCGGAAAGCACTCCATTCTCTCAGCAAACCCTCTAAGTAATCCACCTCCATTCTTACAGCTAAGAAAACCTGCACTCGACGTAATGCTTCCCTGCAGGAGAACTTACCTCACTCCTGATTAGTCCTGTGCTCAAATCCCTGCTTACCTCTCTCCCGATTGGTCCTGCCTGCGGCTCAAGCATCTTGGGCATCTGTGGGGCAGAAAATACCTTCTCTGCATCTGGACTGCCTGAGTGGCAGTCAGAGTTCGCAGAGATTCCTGGGCATCTGCAGGGCAGGGCAGTGTGTCCGCACATGCGCAGCAGTTCCAGTACTCCGTGAAAATAGAAAAATATATATTTTTAAAGTTTATGTTTAATGTTTTTTATTTCTTTTATTTCTAGGTGGGAGGGCTGCAGACCGAAAGCATGAGCCGCCCCTTCTGCTTACTATTAAGCAAAATTTTAAGATAACATCTTTTAAAGCTTTTATTTTTCTTAGGAAGTGAACAGTGAAATACATATGTATCAACTCTACAAACACCAAAACGTACAATACACAGTTGCCAATAACATTAGCACACACCATCAGGGTAGTAAGTATTGACTGAGGAGGTCTCTGTCACAGATGAACTGATATGGTGAGTACTTTTCTCTTATGTCTGAGGTCAAGACTCCTCCTCTGTGAACTGACCTTTGGAAGAATATAAGCTGGGGTATAAAAAAACAGCCTAAAGTCTGCAGATAGATAAGAGTCAGAAAGGTGAAAGTTCAGTACACTGACGTAGCAAAGGACACCTAACTCCTATAGTCAGGGTTTAACTAATAATGTTGATAAATATATGAACCAACAGTCAAACCATACAGCAGAAACACCTGCAGTAGACACATTCTTAATGAACTGTACATGGAGTGTCCCTTAACAGCACGATTTTCAAGTTGGTGGCAAAACATAAAGATGACACAAATTTGATTGGAAAGGGCTTGCTTAGTATCTGCTCATCACCCCCACTCCAGCAAATAAGTTAAAAAGAATATAAGCATTTTCTCTCCTCAAGAACTTATGCATTCTCTTCACGTAAAACCTGAGTGATAATGCAAATCCATGATGTGCATGAAAGGTTCTCTTTGCCTCGTTCCTGCACCCATTAAAATAGAGGAAATTAATTGACTTTTTAAGAAAATTCAGACACCACCTGTTAGAGTTTCTTGAAGACTCCCAGTCTCTGTGAAAGCCAAATATGGTTCCCTACGTTAAGTCCCAAGAGCTCTGAGATCCTGCAAACAGAGGGAATAACCAACAAGGAAAGTGCCTTTCAAGAGATGCTCTTCAGACCTACCAAACAAGCATGCTAAGATGGAAGATGGGTATAAAAAAACTATACTATGCCAAGCAGAGAGTGGGTGAGACACTTTTGGACATATTTTTTGTCATGCTTCACTGAAAACTAAATTAATGGAGCTTCTTATACTCCCCATTGTTATATGGCAGGGGATTCAGCATACATAATTTTACAGAGATGCAGAGGGGCTTGCCTTCCACTAAAGAAGCACTTGTGTGTGTGTTTTGTCCTTTATGAGTTATGTTTCATTTTACAGATGGGGAATTGCAAAGTGGGCCAAGAAATTTGGGTGTAATTTTTATATGTTCCAAGATATTATGAAAGTTTCTAATAGTGATCAATACTGTTTGAAGATTTTTTTTTGGAGGAAAAGGATTCTGGTTGGTAGTGTCAGACCACTATTCTGGGGCAGTCGCTTTTATTTTACAACAAAATACTTGTATTTTACAGATGAATATAGATGACCCAGAAAGAACTTTGATATAGAAGGTGGAGGTAACATGGGTAATAATTAATGTGCACGCCTACACGACTTCAGCCAGAAGGAAAGAGCTATGGGATACTACTGAAATGTTATGTTTCATTTTGATTGAGGTGAAAAAAAAGGAAAGAGGTGGATTTTAGATTTTGTAAAGCTTTAATAACTAACAACAGACTGCATTTTAGGGGACTTGAAAGGCCTATTAAATTCAGGGGAATTAAGCTACTAGAATAGTTTGTTCCTGGGATTCAGAAAGGGCTAGAGCGAGTGGTAAGTGTCTATTTCCTTGTGGTTACCTTTTGTGATTCAGAGACAGGCACAGCTTGGGGAGTGGCTAATGCTAATTAGTTATGTGCTCTCCCTTGTGTAAATTAACACAGCCATGTATGTTAACTAACACGGTCAACAGATGATGGCCACCCATTTATGTCAATAAGGAAATCACACTGCAGGTAAGTTTAGGGTGTGTGAGTGTGTGTGTGACAATATGTGTGTGTGTGTGTGTGTGTGTGTGTGTGTGTGTGTGTGTGTGTGTGTGTGTGTGTGTGTGTGTGTGTGTGTGTGTGTGTTCACTGTGTTCATGTCTGCAGGGATATGAACAGACTGGGATGATAGTCTGTGTTACTGTGTTTCTCTGCCTGGGTGGATGCAGTAGGGGGTTAGATAGAGGTTTGAGGGTGTTAGAGGTTTGACAGACAGTGTGTGTGTGTGTGTGTGTGTGTGTGTGTGTGTGTGTGTGTGTGTGTGTGTGTGTGTGTGTGTGAAAATACGCATGTGTATGTTTAGGTGGGTGGATGAATGGGTTTGTGTCAGTGAGCTCATTTGAGTTGGGGAAGTTGAGAAGATTATCTGTGTTTGGTGGGCGGGGTGTCTGTGAGTGTGCATATATATGCATGAATGTCCACATGTAATTGGGAAAGTGAATAAGAAGGTTGCCTGCACCCATTCAGTGCAGAGGCCGCCACTGGTTCTTATTGCTGAAAAGTGATGTTTAGCAGTGGTGGTAATTCTGAGACATGCAAATTAGTCAATAGTAAGGTCTTCTTCATTGTGGCTAAATGTGTCCCTGATTTGCATTTTCTGTGACCCTATACCCTGGATCTACCTGTTGTATCTGGTTTATTACAGTGAAGCCCATGTCTCTGAATCCCAGGGTTATTTCAGCACAAAGGGAAAATAGTGGGAAATGTGTTCTCAGATCATAAGGTTTTAATAATAATCTTGGACGATAACAGAATATGAGAGCAGAATGATCCTAGGTTATTTACACTCAGGGAGGCATGTATAAGAAAGATTAGGTATTAGTTTATTTAACCTGGATCATGCAAATCATACAGTGCTATGGTATGCTTTTAAAAACAAGATGGAAGGTGGCATTAGCTCGAAAATAAATAAATTATGGAATATAAATGGAAGATACACAAAGGAAAAATGAAAGAGTTAGATGACTCTCAACTATCAACTGGTTCACCAGTTACCTAAAAGACAACAAGCAGTCAAGTGGAATAAAACCATTTCACCTTTTCTTATTACTCCCACATGTGTGCCCCAAGGTTCTATTCTAGGACCCCTTCTATTCAATATTTTCATAAATGACTTCTATCTTGCCATCCCTAATGCTAAACTCATCCAATATGTTGACGACTCTACAATTATCTGCTCTGCCACATCAGCCTATTCATTAGCAAAATTAACTCAGGATGCCTTCTCTTCTACTGAACAATGGATATTTGACAACCACCTGGCACTCAATGCATCCAAGACCAAATTAACGATATTCACCCCATATAAAACCACCATCCTAGATAAAGACTCTTTCTCTATCACCAGCCAAAATAACACACTTCTCAAAACAGTCCCCACTGCAAAACTATTAGAACTCCTCATTGATGACCAACTAAAGTTTGATAACCATCTACATGTAAACATCAAAAAAACACACAAGAAACTTGGCATGCTCTACCGCCACTACCGCTTCATCTCTCCTGCCACCAGGACCACTCTTGCTACTACTTACCTCATCCCTTCCCTCTTATATGGAGCCTCTATCCTTACTAATTTTTAATCCTCCCTCAAGTCAAAACTCTCCTCCTGCTACTACAAAATTTCTAAATTTGCTACAGGCCACAGATCCTCTACCCACCACTGTAAGTCCCTACATCATCTGAACTGGATTGAGCTACCCAATTACCTCAACTATACTCAACTGATCCAGGCACACAAACTTAATTTTAGCCCCTCTCTCTGCACCTCCCTTACCTCTACCTTCCAAATGCATCAACCAAATAGATGTCTAAGATCCTACATAAACCTGTCTGTCCACCAGGCAATCATCTTCTATCCTTCTCCATAGCACGCCACTAGAACTCACTTCCACCACACATCTGTTCCACTAGCAAACTCCCTGCTTTCAAAACTTTACTCCACTCCCATCTAAACTCACAGTGGGAATGCTACTGCTCTCATCCTACATAGCTTTCCCAACCACAGTTACTCTCCTCAAGCTAATATATCTGCTAAAGAGCCAGCTACTGTCTCATAACTACTAACAATAACTGTTGGGACAATCATATTTTATAAGAAATGTAATTTGTATTGTTATTGCAACCTGTTACTCTGTAACTTCTTGCATTTCTATGTATATTACATTTGTCTTATTGCTATGTGTATTTTGTGCTTCTCTGGAGCTTTTCTCCCCAGGACTCCTTTGAAAACAGGCACTTTGTGGCTCAATGGACCATCCTGGCAAACAAACTGAAAATAAATAAATACAATACAATTCTGGACTTGTGTTGTCCATTTCCTTTCTTGGATAAAGGGAGGCTTTTTTGTTCACCAGTGGCAGTGGGGAGCTTAGAGCAGCCTATCTATCCCTGGAGGAGTGTTCCCAGCACAAGAATCTGGTAGTCTATTGGCCATTTTGGGCCAATTTCCAGCTCTTTCAAGTCCCCCTGTATAAAACCCGGTTTGGCACGGCTGTGTGCGATTTTGCGCATAGCGCAGCATTGGGCAGCTCCGCTTAATTGGGTTTAAACCATTCTCGGCTCCACAAAGTCTGCTCTTTACTTTTTCCCTTGGAACTGATCTAGTTCTCATAATAAACACTCTATTCCTACTCTAAAGCCTGGCACTTGCTTATTAAAGCAATTATATAAGTCAGCACTAAAAAATTAAAAGCACTACATCCTCACAAACTCCCCTTGAGTACCTTGTTCCCAATTGGTCCTTTTTTTCAATTATAAAGGAATTCCCAATACTATTCTAGCATGTCCAAAGGTCAGTTGTCAATCTCCTCTCCGGTCCAGCTAGTGAATCTGGGAATCTTGAGGCAATGTTACAACTGCCTCATGTACATAGACAACCCTCTCCTCCGCCCAACAAATTCCAACACATGTGAGAGATGCAACCATATAGCTAAACTGGAGGATAAGCTCTCTCAACTCAGTACTGGCATAACCAGTCAGGAGGAGAAAGAAACCGCACTCACTACAATTCCAGTCTCACATAGACCTACCACGACAGCTAACCAAACACATAAACACACAAAAACATACTCGGAGGCTCTAAATAAAAATCTGCCTAAGCAGCAGAGACCTACAAAGCAGACACCCAAGCAACCGCTACCCCAAAACAAAACACGGGCAACACATAGCTCACAAAGCCAGTGTGCCGAACAGTCACAGCCCTTAAGGCTAAACAACACACCTGATACACTTATAATAGGTGACTCTATCGTCAGGCACACTGACGTCCCGCTCACCAGGCTGAACAAGGAGAAGGTCACAGTGAGCTGCCTGTCGGGCGCTAGGATCCACCACATAACACAAGCACTCAGGTCACTCCAAGGCAAATACAAATATGACTCAGTCATTGTCCATGCTGGTGTGAATGACCTGAGACGTACCTCCCTGGACTACATGAAAAGAGACATAGAGGAGCTCTCTGAGCATGTAGCCCAGGCCGGTATGACCCTGACCTTGAGTAGCATCTTACCCTCACCAAGAATGATGCCACAATATGAAGACAAAATGATCAATTTCAACAACTGGCTTAAGTATTGGTGTCATTCAAAGGGGATCCAATGCCTGTCAGCCTGGGATGACATGCTCGACAAGCCACAATGCTTCGCTAGGGACGGCTTGCACCTGTCACCCCTGGGCTTTCGGATATTGGCAAAGACTCTTGCCACCTCCATAGTGCCTTTTATAGGCAAGGCTCAAAAGACAAACCCACCTCCACAGGTATCACAAGGGATAAGAAACTAAGAGTAATGCTACTCAACGCCAGAAGTCTAAACCTCACGATGCATGCACTCGAAACTCTCCTTAGCATGGAGAACATCGATATCTGTGCAGTAACAGAAACCTGGTTCAAGGCTCCCGAGAGCACCCCAGCACTACCAGGTTATACCTCATACCATGCTTTTCAGCCCCAAAACTTGGACCGAACCACAAAAGGGGGAGTATCAATATTCATCAAAGATACCCACACCTCCAGGTTGGTGGCACAGCACAAAGCATCAGAGACTATCCATGTGCAACTAACAGTGGGTAAAACTGCCTTCCAATTTATAGCCTGCTACAGACCACCCTCCCAAACCTAGGAACCCCACTCGGCCTTCCTGAGAACACTGGAAAATATGAAGGTCTCTCCAAACACCATTATATTGGGCGACTTCAACTACCCAAACATAGACTGGGAGCATTACTCTAGCTCCAACACCCTAGCCCAAAGGTTCCTAGAATTTATAAACTCAAATGCTATGGAACAACTTGTTACCAATCTCACAAGAGGGGAAAATATACTGGACCTGATCATCACCAATATGGGGGCTCTATGCTCCAGACCAGAAGTGTATCCCTCACTGATAAGATCAGACCATAAACTAATCTCACTGGATATTCACATCCCGACCCCACCCCCCTGCCCAGAAAACAACAATGAAAAACTTCTCTAAAGCAAATTTCACAATCCTCAAAACCGAGGTGGAATCCTTCAAACCCCCGGGCCTGTGGAAAATACGTCCCAGACCGCAGAATCCTTTATAAACGCATTCTATGAACACCTTCAGGAATGCATGGATCATACAATCCCAAATAAAAGCAAGACCCAATCCTCCAAAGGCAGGCGTCCTGTCTGGTGGACCCCAGCCATAAACAAACTATACAACAGAAGGAGGAAGCTACTACATGATAGAGCAAAATCCCAAAAAGGGAAGGCATCTCTGATCAGTATTAGCAAAAACTATGGGCACTCATAAAATCATCTAAGGCCAGCTTCGAGAGAAAATTGCACAGGACACTAAGGATAATCACAAGGCTTTCTTTAGTTATGTTAGGAACCTGGGTGGGAATTCCCAGATATGCTCAGAATTAGCCCAAAATGACAAAAAATACCCGAACCCACAGACATTGCCAACATCCTAGCTGACAGGTTCAGCGCAAACTTCTCCACCCCTCCCCACCAAAAGAGCAAATATCTATCCCAGCAGAGTGCTGCCCCCTGACATCTCAGATGCTCAGGTAACAGCTGCCCTCTCCAAAGCAAAAAACACAGCATCAATGGGACCAGACGGTGTCCCGGGCTGCGTCCTACATGAACTCCAAGAAGAGCTAAACCCAAACATACAACTACTGTTCAATCTCAGCCTTACTACAAGATATGCACCCAAAGAGTGGTGTACAGCAACAGTGGTCCCTCTCCACAAAGGTGGTGCCTCAACGGATCCTGGAAACTATCACCCCATAAGCCTGACTAGCTTGGTCTGCAAAGCTATGGAAAGGATCATCATGGACCTCATAAATAAAGATATTGGGGACCTACAGACACTGGATCCTACCCAGTTCAGCATTGTTAAGGGCAGATCCTGCCTCTTAAACCTGGTTGATTTCTTTGAAACAGTCACCAAGGCCATTGATGAGGGGAAGGTGGTCCACACAGCCTACCTGGACCTCGCAAAAGCCTTCGATACAATACCCCACTCGGGCATTATAGATAAGCTCACCAGCTTAAATATAAACCCCTATGTCACTAGATGGGTTGCAAACTGGCTCAAGGACAGAACCCACATGGTTAGAATTGCTGGAGTCATGTCAGACTGCAAACCAGTTACAAGTGGCATCCCACAAGGCTCATTCCTGGGACCTCTCTTGTTTGGCATATATTTCTCGGAGGTACAGGCCAACACAGAAGGACTATGGCTGACCAAGTTCGCAGATGACTGCAAACTAGGCGCCATAATCGACTCTCCAGCCGACACAAGCATCCTACAAAAGGGTCTCATAGAAACAGACAACTGGTGCCAGAGCCATGGCCTCAAGCTAAATGCCAAAAAATGTATAGTCATCCCCTTTGACAAAAACAAAGTGCCCACAAATTACCACATAGGTGGTAATCCATTATGTACGGAAGAAGTAGTTAGGGACCTGGGGACCCAAGTTGATAGCAATCTCTCATTTGAAAACCACGTGGCCAAAGTGGTTAGAAAAACATTTTATATAGCCCACCTAATCATGAAGGGATTCACATGTAGATCAGGGGAGGTCATCGTGCATCTTTACTCATCCCTCATCAGGCCCATAATTGAGTACAATGCCCCTTTTGGGATGTACCTTACCAGACACCTGCAGCAACTGGAAAGACCCCAAAAGTACCTCACCAAGAGGATCAAAGGGCTCAAACAGATGCCATATGCTGCCTGGTTAAAGAAACTCCAGCTCTACTCAGTGGCATACCATCTGCTCAGAGGCGATCTGTGCCTGACGTATAAAGCCATGTCCAACCCAGAATTAATGGACATGCTACACCTTAGAAAATCCAAATACCATCGAGCTACACGCTCGAGAGATTTGAACCTCAGCACTGAAATAAACAGGGCATGCTGGAGGGACAGATTCATAACCCAGAGGCTCCCTTCACTCTGGAATAAAATCCCAGTCCAGGTTAGGCAGAGTCCCTCACTGACTCTTTTCAAGAGGAATCTTGATGAGTGGATGGGAGATCGTAGGTTTACCCCGGGTATCACTTCTGTGTCACTGTTAGACAGAGGCACAGTATACTAACCTCGAAAAAGGGCATAGCAAAATTAATTTAAAATGGGTGGCGAAAGCCAAACACACTCTGGCTAGGCTTATAAATGCCCTAGGGCAGATAGCCTAGTATGAACCTATGAACCTAATAAATAAATGAATTTGGCAAGAGATTAGGATGGCTGCCGACCTGTGGACCTGCTATCCTCCAGCTCTGATAAGGGCCTTAATATTTTTGATCCAATCTGGTACAGAGCTTAATAAAATATGAGAACTATAACTTCTAACTAGATACAAAACTCATACTGGATACACCAAAACTGAAAAAGCAACTTCAGTCTCTCAAAAAGAGGTAGATTAAACAGGATTAGGCTAATCCTCTCAACCTGTCAGTTGCCATGTGGTAACTACCATTTTCCAGATTCAAAGAAAAAGAGATAAAGAAAAAGAAAACTAAAAAAAGTGTAATAAAAAGAAGAAATTAATAACAAGGATCAAAGATGTATAATGAGGCTGTTAACATGGACATTCAAACTTCTAAAACCAAATTCTCAGCAGTAGCTTCATCAGAAAATGATGTTTTGTCCAAAAGACTCAGAATTGGAAAACAAGAAGAAACTATTAAATCAGCAAATAAAAATAAACCAGAACAATCATCTGGCATTGAGGAACAAAAAACTGCTCTCCAGCCAATCCAACTTACTATACAAAAACTTTCAGATCAGCTTCAGTCTATCTGAGATTCCATTAACCAAGTTGTAAATGGTATGGAAAAAACAGAGGCCAGAATCCTAGAAAATGAGGTTAAACTAGATCAACTTCAGGAAAAATCAGCAACCAACTCTAAATTCATACAAGACATGTGGCAGAAAATTACTGACCTTGAAGATCCATATGTAATAACATTATTATCAGGGGAGTCCCTGACCAAATTGAACAACCAAACCTCTTGGAAACAATTCAACAGATCTTTGCCCTTTTACTGGAAAATTCACTGGAGGCAACAAAAGAAGTTATGTACTCACCATAACATTCCATCTGAGTAGGTAAACTTAATTTGTGAGCAACCTGTGGGTTACGGATCCGATACGGATCCGAGCCGGCAGCATACCAAGCAAAAAGATCTGAGCTCCAAGCTCCTCTCCCTACCCATACTGCACTGCAACCTCCTTCCAATCCTCAGATCGAGTTTGCTACTCCATACATGACACCAACAAACTAACCTGAGACCCCTAAACCAAGGACATACCTCCAACTCGTGAAGTCCGGACATCGAGTTCAGCAAAAAACGCCAAGGTAAGGGGGAAGGAGGGAGGGACAGTTGCTGACAAATGAAGTTTATCTACTCAGATGGAACATTATGGTGAGTACATAACTTCTTTATTTGAAGTAGTTAACTTCATTTGATCAGCAACCTGTGGGACAGAGTCCCCAGCTACCCAAAATCTTGGGATGCCCTTAAGGAAGGATATTCCAGAGCACTGCAGAGCCAAAAGAAGCCCTTCCTCTAGACACCAAATCCAGTTTATAATGATTAATAAAGGTGTGAGAAGACGCCCAGGTAGCCGCTGAGCAACTGTCATCCAGGGAAACTATAGACCAGAATGCTGCAGACGTTGCCATAAAACGTGTAGAATGGGCATGAACTCCTACTGGTTCTGATAAACCAAGCTCTCTGTATGCTTGTAGGATATAAAGGGAAATTCACCTAGCAAGAGTCACCTTTGAAACTGGTTTCCCTAAAAAGGGCTTAGCAAAAGAAACAAAAAGTTGATCAGATTTACGAAAGGCCACCGTCCTATGCAAATAAAAACGTAACTGCCTGTGAACATCTAGCGAATGAAGTTTGTATTCCCCTTTGTTCTGAAAATTAGGGAAAAAGGCAGGCAAATTAATAGATTGATTAATATTTGTCTCAGAAGCAACTTTAGGAAGAAAGGAGGGATTAGTCCTGAGAGACACCCTGTCCTTATGAAACACAAGGTATGGGGGTTTCATACAAAGATCTTGCAGCTCCGACACTCTCCTTGCTGAAGTTATAGCTGCCAGAAAAGCCGTCTTCCATGACAAAAATTTTAAGGCAACTGATGCCGAGGGCTCGAAAGGAGGCGCACCTAAGGCCTGAAGAACCGCAGTCAGATCCCATGGCAGGGACGGATTCTTAATAGGAGGTCGCAGTAGAAAAGTGCCTTTCAAAAAGGTCTTACAAATTCTGGCAGCAGCGAGACAGCCTAAATTGTCCCCTACAAGGAAATGAGAAATAGTCGCCAGCTGGATCTTCACTGTGGAGGAGCTGGCTCCTTGCTGGAAGATATGAGACCAAAAGTCTAATACCACCGGGATCGGAGCGGTAAAAGGATCTAGATTTCTCTGTGAAGTCCAAATGGAGAAGCATCTCCATTTGCTAGAATAAATTTTCCTGGTAGAGGATTTATGTGCCGCAACCAAGATAGATTTAATAGGAAAAGAGATACCGGGAGTCCTAGCAACTAGTGGAACTGGAGCAGTCAAGCTGTGAGCTTCAGTCTGTCCAGATTCGGAGGAAGCATTCCCGAGGGATGACGAATTAGATCCAGAATGGGATCCAAGATCCAAGGTGGAGCTATGAGATGAGACCATAGGCAGGGGAGCCAGACTTGACGAGGCCAGAATGGGGCTATGAGGATCAATCTGCTCCCCAACCGGCGAGCTTTCTGTAAGAACTTTATCATGAGCGGAAGCGGGGGATATGCATAAAGAAGACCGGGTGGCCAAGCATAAACAAGAGCGTCTCTGGGGCTTTCCCCCTCGGGGGGATTAGAGCGAAAAAGTCACTGCACTTCAAGTTGGAAGGCAATGTGAAGAGATTGCAACAAGGCTGACCCCACTTGAGGAAGATCTGTTCCGCTACACAAGGGTTCAGAGACCACTTGTAAGGAGAAAGGATAATTCTGCTCAATTTGTCCGCCAAGATGTTGGACCGACCCAGAATGTGCGTTGCTATCAGAAAGTGGTTGGTAGAGATCACCCATTCCCAGACTCTCATGGCTTCTTGACAAAGGGGATAAGACTTGGTTCCCCCCTGTTTGTTGATATACCAGACCGCTGACATATTGTCTGACTGGATTGCAATAGTTCCCAGAGGTAGATAAGCATGAAGGGCCTGCAACGCTAAAAAGACTGCTCTCATCTCTAGAACATTTATATGCAGAATGGTCTCGTTTTGAGTCCATGTGCCTTAAACAGTCCTGCCCGAACAATGCCCCCCCACCCTAGGCAGGAGGTGTCCGTGGTCACTGTGGCTTGGGGTTGGGGTGCAAGAAAGGGATGTCCCTCCTGCAAATTCCGAGATTGGAGTAACCACGTGAGAGAATTTCTGCACACTCTGCTCAGAGGGATCGGAAAATCTAGAGGTTGATGAAGAATCGACCACTGAACTTGCAACGTCCACTGTAAAATTCTCATATGCAGATGAGCAAAAGGGATCAGGTTGATAGCTGCTGCCATGGACCCTAAGGCTCTCAGGACTAATTCTGCAGAGGGTGCAGAGGACTGCAGAAGCGCTAACACGTGAAGTGTCAGGCTGTGTAGTCTGTCTGGGGTTAAGAATGCCCTAGCCTGATGAGAATCTATTCTTGCCACTATGAAGTCTAACACTTGAACAAGTTGAAGAGAAGACCTCCTTAGGTTTATGGTAATAACTAGCTGAGGTGATATCCAGAGAAAGAAATCTCTGGCTAGTAAGAGTAGATGCCTGGTAGGGGCGGTGAGAAGCCAGTCATCCAGGTACGGAAAGACCTGAATGCCCTGAAGTCTCAGGTGGGCCGCTGCAACTGCCATGACCTTGGTGAACACCCTGGGGGCTGTGGTGAGACCGAAGTGTAGGACCCTGAATTGATAATGACTGGCCCCTAGCCGAAAGCAGAGGAACCTCCTGGATTGCCTGTCCATCAGAATATGGTGGTACGCATCCTTGAGGTCTATCGAGCACAACCAGTCTTCCTCCTGCAGGAAGGGCAGGATGGATTGAAGCATGACCATCCGGAACGTTTCCTTGGCAATGAACAGGCTCATTGTTGACAGGTCGGGAATCAGCCTTAGGTCTCCCGTCTTTTTGGGCACTAAAAAGAACCTGGAATAGATGCCTGATCTGGACTGGTCTGGGGGCACCTGCTGTATGGCTCTTTTTTCTAGTAGCTTTTGTATTTCCAAGGCCGCGGCCTCCCTCTGAGTGGGTGGGACGTCCAGGAGGCGCCTTGTATAAGGAGGCTTGTTTATGAAGGGAATAGAATAGCCTCTGGATATTATTCGAAGCATCCAGCGATCTGTTGTGATGGACTCCCATTGGGCTAGGTGCATCGAAAAGTGACCCCCGACTGCCTCCAGAGAGGAGCAGTTGGGTAACCCCTCAGGCTTGCTGCGCAGGTCGCTCTGAAAAGAGTTCACGTGACCCGAAGTTCTTCGGCCCCCCTCTGCCTCTGGGCCAATGTCCACCTTGTCCCCCTCTACCTCTGGGGGAGAAGGAGTCCTGAGCATTTCGGGACTGCTGAGGTTTCCAGAACCACAGCTTCTTTTGCCCTCACTGGTTCCTGGAAAAGGACCTTTGAGGGTTAGAGAAGCGGATCCCAATGGCTGACAGCGTCTTCCCTTCTATCTCGCTCTGGACAAGCGTATCGTGGACAGACTTCCCGAACAGGGTGGAACTATCAAAGGGTGCGTTAGCGAAGGACGACTTGAAGGATTCCGAGAAGTCACAAAGACGGAGCCAGGCGTGACACCTTAAGGCAATGCCGGATGCCCCTAGCGGCTCCCTTGGTGGCATGCAAGAGTAAACGCATGGACGTATTGGACACAGACTTGAGAGTGGCCATACGAGCCGAGAAGGTCCGTTTATCCTCGGCCGACATGGACTCCGGGGGAGACTCAGCATACTCTTTCACGAGGTCCCGCTGCAGTTGAATTATGTGGGCCAAGTAATCCAGCGCCCTTATAGTAAAGGTGGCTGAAGCAAAAGTCCGCTTTCCAAGATGGTCTATAGCCCTGGACTCCTTGTCTGGGGGGAGTGGACCGAGGAACTTTCTTGAGCAAGTTCCTTTTTTGTGGCCACTGCCACCACCATGGCATCAACCTTTGTTCCAAGAAGCTCTATCTGCCGGTGGACTCAACATTTTGTCGGGTCTTTTGGGTATAGGCGCCACAGTGTCCGGTTCCCTCCAAGCTCTGGTGGTGATAAGGTCCACCAGAGGGTCGGCCGGGGGGGACACCCAAGGGTTGGCTGGGGGGGACACCCAAGAGGTAGATGGGCCTGTGTTGAACGCCTTCAGAAATACCGACTCGTCAGAGGAAGGCTTTTGGGTGGACCAGCCCCCTCTGGCAAGGACTTCCATAATGTCTCCAAAGGAGATGTCTTTGGGGGTGATTTGGGTGAACCTTCCCCTTCCTCCAAGTCGGTATACTCGGTGAGGGACTCGGGGGAGTCCAAGTGCCTCCTTTTATACTGGCGTTTGTGAGGGACCTCCTCGAGTGGACTCTCCGGGGAGGGCTCACAAATGGTTTCATGTTCTTCCAAGGGAACTGTCTGGGGTGCGCTGCGAGGGAGCAGGGATGGACCCCAAAGACAGAGTGAGGAGTCTCGATCCTCCAGAGAGAACCCTCTCCACGACGCTGAATGCCGAGGGAGACCCGGCCTCCCTGAAACTGGTAGCCGAAACCCTCGCTTCCGACGAAGGGATCGGAGCCAAAGCTGGAACGGTCAGACCGAAGGGATGGTATGCCCTGACCACAACGGAGCCGATGACACACTCATCCCCTCAGATCCGACGCCCAACTCTTGGCTCCGAGAGCTCGGATCCAAAAGCGGATCTGACAGACTCGAGGGCATGGCCGGCGTCAAGGTCGAAGGCACCATCAGCACTGACCCTTCAGATCCATAGACTCTGATATCCAATGGTGGATTGGAGAAGGAGCTATTGGGGCGAAAAATGGAGCCAAACTCCCCACATGGGGAGGGCGGGGAGCCAGCAGTACCCCCATCTGCATTTGAGTTTGTAGAAACCTACGCATCATCCGATCCATGTCTGCTTCAGAGATGCTTCGGGTCGATCTGGAGGACGCCACCGATGCAGGCCGGGAGAGCCGACACGAAGATGACCTCAAGGGTGGTCTAGCCTCCTCTTCCGGCTCTGGAGAAAAATGTGGTGAACGGAGCCGAAGAGAGGATGGCCTGGTAACTTTTACTGGAGACAAGATTACTTTAGTGGGAGGGGCTGTTGGATCCAACTCGGCCTGTCGCTTGCGGCCCCTCTCTCTATCTTTATCCTTATCCACATGTCTCTCTGTATCCCTGTGCTTTTCTTTGACTTTCATGGCCTCTCTCTCTCCCTGTGGTAAGGTGGGAGGGTGAGTCCTGGACAGGGGAGAAGGGCCAGAAGGCTGAACAGCCACAGCCATGGCTGGTGAGGAAGCAGAAGAAGAGGCAGAAGTTGATTCTGCAGGTAGAAGACCCACCAGAATCAACTTGTTCCTGCAATTCCGCAGGACTCGGGGGTTGAAGGCTGCACAAATCTTGCAGCCACAAGACAAATGGGCCACCCCCAAGCAAACTACACACAGAGTGTGACCATCGACTGGAGACAGCTTGTAGCCACACTTTTTGCACTTAGAGAAAGTCACTTTCTGACTTTCTGACATCCTAGAGAACAAACACACACACACACACGACGGGCGGGAAGGGGTGCCTACACTAACTGAAAGTTTTCAACTTTCAAGCAAGGAAAAAAACAATAAGTATCGTGGATAACTAATAATTACCTCAAAATTATCAAAAGGGGCACACACAGACCAAGTTTTAGAGAAAAAACCCTGACACTTGCCTGGAGCTCAAGAATCCCATGCTGGCGAAGCCGCGGCAAACGAGATCTGAGGATTGGAAGGAGGTTGCAGTGCAGTATGGGTAGGGGAAGAGCTTGGAGCTCGGATCTTTTTGCTTGGTATGCTGCCGGCTCGGATCCGTTTCGGATCCGTAACCCACAGGTTGCTGATCAAATGAAGTTAACTACTTCAGATCAAATAATCATTGAAAGAGCCCATAGAGCGATCTGTTCATCACAAAATATAGATAAACCCAGACAGATCTACGTAAAGCTGCTCAATTTCCAAGATGTTTTTTACAATCATTTCCACCACTAAAAAGAAGAAATACCTGACTTGGAAAGGTAACAAGATCTTTTTCACCCAATATCTTCCTCTGTAAATAAAACAAGAACAACAGAAGATTCCCCCATTTTGTGCAGACCTTATTCAAAAAAAAATTAAATTTCAGATGAAATGCCTCAATACTCTTATCTTTTCAGTGTAATACACCGGGAGAACAATTAAAGAAGCAAAAAGCGCCTTCCTGAAAGCCTTTAACAATTTACCTAACCCAGATGCCAATAAACACTAAATTACTTGTATAGGTCATTTCAATAACTGTACCTTGTGTCTGCTTTGTTTCCACAACTGTAGAGGTAAGGCAACTGGTTAAATAGGAATCCACCTGCATGTTGTTCTAGGGAGGGTCCAATGACTCCAATGCACAGGTTTCCAGTCGGATTTTCTTGAGTTTTGTGGTGGTCTATAGCTCTGCACACTTCCTTTGTCTCTCCAATATTGCAATTTCCTGCTTTAGTGCCTGATTTTATTCTTAAAACGACATGCTCACCTTTAAAACAGCTAGTGCTGCTGCTGCCTCACTTAAGCCATGAAGCTTATTCACTATTTTACTATATACAGGAAGCTCTTTTAACCCGAAAATTAATGGGTCCATCGCTTCCGAACTGAAAATCCATACAGACTACATGAAAAACTTAAAATGCATATCAAAACCATTCCTGAAGACTCAATCTGTGTCAGTTCAACAATCGGACTTCCTACTAGCTGCAGTTCAAGCCCTTCAAATAATAAAGTCTGAAGTTTAACCAAATTAAACTGACCAAAGTTCTATGCCTGCATAATGGACTACCCAGAAACTCTTATGCTTCCTGACATTAAAAGACCTTATTTAATCCTCCATCCGAAATGCTTTTTTTTTTTTTTTTTTTTGTGTGCTTATCATTGGTTATCCCTCCCTTAATATGAATGTTACTTCAGATGATAACAAGCTCTGTATCACTCTTCTAAGATGTCAGTAAATAGTATGTCTGAATTTCATTGACTTATATATTTAGGCTGGATACTACTACAGATCTTAATAAAAAAGGACACTCCCCTACACAAAACATGTATATAGTCCACACTCGGAAAGAATTGACACCTGTAAACTCTCTACATGCTAAAAAATGTAATGTAAATTTCACAATATGATTGGTGTGATCCTTGTAATGAGCCCTTTAAAATTTATGTATGATTTTTATTTTTTTTTTTTATCTGAGAAACCCTAACTAAACAATATCTATAATAAAGCTCAGTGATTGTATTTTTTTGCCTTTGTATTAGTTTGCTGTCTTTAATCTGTTTGTTTGCTAAGAATATTGAGCAGTGAACACCGATTAACAATTGAATAAGGGTTTCTCCTCTACGTAAATTATAAAGTAAGGTACTTAATTTAGCTAAAGTCTTGAACATATGAAATGCTATGTTAACTTTATTAAATTGCATCTGTCATTATTTACAGCACTCAAAGTAAGCTTTTGTACAAAGATGAATGAAAATAAGAAAAAACGCCACAAATATGAAGAAAAATACTCTTTTAATGAGTGCTTTCATCAGTAGATACACTTGACTTCATCAGATTACATAAAACATTGACATCATTTCCTTTTAAAAGCCAGGTACCACCACATGACCACAATTAATTTCCTCTTCTTCTTCTTCTTTTGGCTTTTCCCGGTTAGGGGTCGCCACAGCGGATCATCTGTCCGCTCATGATTGGCAGTGGAATTTTACGGTGTCGAGTTGCCCAATCTTCCACAGACGGCACACACAAACACACACACACACACACACACACACACACACACACACACACACACACACACACACACACACACACACACACACACACACACACACACACACACACACACACACACACCTAGGGCCAATTTAGAGTGTCCAATTCACCTACTGCATGTCTTTGGGATGTGGGAGGAAACCGGAGCACCCAGAGGTAACCCAAGCGACCACAGGGAGGACATGCAGACTCTGCACAGAAGGCACCCCAGCCGAGAATCGAACCGAGAACCTCTTGCTGTGAGGCGGCAACCACTGCACCACCGTGGCCTCCCACCTCAATTAATTTCATCTACAGAATTCAAATTGTATTGCAATACTGTTTCTCAAGCTGTATTGCCTCTACAGGGTTCAGGTTGTATTGCAACACTGTGTTTTAAAACTAAACATTGAAATATATGTGAAACTTGATTAAGAAATGATAATAAAAAATTGCAAGTCAAAACGAACTACAATAGTATATTTGTTCTTCACACTAACCCATATGTATAAATAAATAACAAACATCAATCCAGCATACTGTTGATACACTAAAACAGTATAAAAAGATGCATTATAAACATACATTGATCGCATTTTCCCCTACTTTCCTTATTTGCTGTGCAAGTTAAAACATTACAAAACTATCACAGATAAAATTCAGCTTTCAGTTTTAAATAACTAGAGAGGGAAATAATATCATTCAATCCAGGGGGGTTGTTGGCATTAAATCTTAACTGTCACATACATTCTCTAAATTCGAGAAACAATTCTCGTGGACCCTCCCTGTTGTTAAGAACAACTTGGTCAAAGGCAATAAATTTAAACCTATGGTCAGGATTTTCCTTGATGTGCAATGCCAATGCATTTTTTTCATTGGCTTTTTTAATATCATAATTGTGTTGGTATATACGCACTTTGAAAGCCTTTTTAGACATGCCTATGTAAAATCCTTCACAGGATTGGCATAAGGCTGCAAAATCTACAAAAGTGCTGTTACAATTTAACCTATGGTTCAAATCTATTAGACTATAATGTGGAATATGTAAGGTGTCCGTTTCAAAAATACTGGAACACTGTGTACAATGACCACATTTAGTCATCCGTCCTTTTCCATAGGTTTTATAAACCTCTGTGTTTTGTTCAAGTAAATTTTTAAAACAAGCATCTTTTTTATATACAACACATGGCTTTTCCCCCCGCATTTTTTAACAATTCTTGATCTCCTCTAAAAATAAACCAATTCTTATTTAATATGTCCTTGATGTCATAAAATAATGGGTTATAAGTTAAAATAAGGGCCTTGCTGAAATCTTGGGTCATGTTTGTATCTTCACTCAACATGTTAATATTAGGGGTAACAATACCAGATGTACCAGTCCCTAATAATGGAAAAAAGTGTCCACATACCCTTATTTTGTGACCTCATTAAGAATTGGTTCAATAAAATTGTTAGGATACCCTCTTTGCTGTAACATACCCCTCAACTTGTCCTTCTCTTCATAGAACATTTCTATGTCACTGATCATATGTGCCAATCTAACACACTGGCCTTTGACAACTGACTTTTTTGAAAGTCAGGGTGCCCACTCTCATAGTGTAAGAGGGTATTGGAATATGTGGGTTTTCTGTATAGCGTGGTTTTAAAGTTCTGTTCTACTTCATCTTTGATAATAAATATATTCAAAAAATTGATCTTGTCGCTGCTTTGTTCCATAGTGAAACTTAAAAAAGATGTAGTAGTATTTTAATTAAAAAATATATCTGTAATTCATTTTCACTGCCTTCCCAGAATATTAATATATCGTCCAAAAATCTCCCATAGAATTTACACAGCTTGAATAGCTCTGAAGTGAATACTTGAGTGAGTTTCCACTGGGACAAAACTATATTGGCAAACAGGGGGCACAGGCCGCCCCCATTGCTATGCCTGTTGTCTGTTTAAATAGCTGGTTATCAAATATGATGTAATTGTTGTTAAGGACCAATTCCATTAAAGTTATAAACATTAATATCCTTTCATGCCTTATATTTGTGTTACTGCATAAAACAATCATAAAATAGGTCAAGGACCTCTTCATGTGGTATTATGCTAAATAAATCTTTTATATCAATGGTAGCCAAAATTAATTTGTTACTATATAATTCTTTCTTGATTTTCCTCAAACAATCCCACGAATCCTTGAGAATATGTTGGTAATCAAGAAGCGTAGATTTTAAATGAAAATCAAGACATTTGGCTAAATGTGTTGTTTTCCATGCTTCTGCATCCACAATAGGCCTTGGGGGTGGGTTTCTGATGCTTTTATGTATCTTGGGGATTCCAAATATTGTTGGAGTTTTGGGGTACATTTGTGTTAGAAAGCTATGTTCTTCCTGTGTTATCTGATAGTTAAATAATAAATCATTCAAAGTGACATCAATATTTCTGTTAGCTATATTGAACTCATTTAGAGAGCTTTCCACATAACAGTCTCCATATAGAATCCCCAACATTTTATCTATGTACATTTGTTGGTCCACGACCACCAAACCTCCCACCTTATCAGGCTTCATAATTCTAATGGATTTATTGGAACAAATACTCTGGAAAAGTCTTGCTTCACACTCTGTTAAATTAAATGTAGTAATTTTGGATTTATTTAACAACATTCTGATATCAGTCATACACATATTTTCAAATAAATGAATAGTAGGGTGGGGTGGAGGGTTGAATGTACTCATTCTTGTACAACCCTTAACTGGTTCATGGGTACCATTCTTCTGAAAAAAGCAATTTAAATTTAATTTCCTAGTATATATTTTTAAATCTAGGAGATACTTGTCAACATTAACATTTCTTAATGGTACAAAATTCATGCCCTTTTCAAATAAACAGGCCCATTCATCAGTAACAGTTTCACTGCTGTAATTGTAAATCATAAAATCATTACGTTCATTAATCACAACAGTACACACTTCATGTTCAACATTACTATTTTCAGATGCTAGAAACGTCTCTGTGTTCTGCCCCCCCCGAATAACCATTTCTCTGTCCATATTGATAACCCCCATTTGTATTGTTTCAGTCCCTGTTGGCATCCTGTTGCTTCTGTTTGCGGATCCTTTCGGATCTTCTGGGGGGTTCCCCTAAAGGGGCATTATCCATTTCAAGTTTATTAGACATAGCAGTTGTATCTTCCAAGCTGTTAATATTCTGCTGCACACCACTACTTGAAATGTTAGTATCATAGATGCCCCTATTTTTAGGAAGACACAACCATTCTCATATTCGTTTTTGTCCCTAGCAAGTTTTTTAATCTTCTTTTCCCTTATAACATTAATTTGTCTGTCCACATTGACAAATACTGATTGATATTCAGCTTGTTTAGTACAAAAGGCTAAATCATTCAAAATGTGTTCATTCAAGTTATTCACACTCAATTTAAACTGATTTAGTTTTCTTTCATTGTCTCTTACCAGTGTTTCCAGTAATTCGCACCCATGTCGGTTAAACAAAATAACAAGTTCCTGGTGTAGTTCTGACCCTTCCACAAGGCCATTAGGGAATTTCCAGCATCTTAAACCCTTAGGTATGTGTTCCCTGGCCAGGCATTCCTTCAAGTAAGCATTTTCAACTTGCGTTTTCTTTAACTTAAAAATTTCATCTTCTAGAGTCTTTAACTGCTGTTCCACAGTGTTGTAAGAAGGAGCTGGTACGGCATTGCTAAAAGATAGTTCATTTCCTTTGTTAACCCAATCCATAAGGTTCGGCGCATGAAAATCGCTCACCTGATTGACTGAAACAGTCTATTTGATGCTTCTTGTAGTACTCGACATTGAATTTACGTTGTTTTGTGCCTGGCTGTTCCAAACTGGGCTACGTTGTGCAGGAGTGATTAAGGAAAGTGAAATCTGAGACCCTCCAATACCTGAACCACCAGAATCACCACTGTTATTACTTGAAAGTAGTACAGAGCTGAGTTTGGCTCCAAACCCAATAAGCTGTTGTGTCAGCCCTGTTATTAAGGCTGAAAGGTTCCCAATGGCATGAACCAAATAATTTACAGAACCAGTTGTACCTCCTTCACTTTGCAAGCCGTTTTCCATGACAGGACAAACCAATAACCAAGAAACGAACTGAACTTGAATTAAAATAAGAAAAAACGCCACAAATATGAAGAAAATACTCTTTTAATGAGCGCTTTCACCAGTAGATACACTTGACTTCATCAGGTTACATAAAATATTAACATAATTTCCTTTTAAAAGCCAGGCACCACCACATGACCACAATTAATTTCCTCTACAGGATTCAAATTGTATTGCAACACTGTTTCTCAAGCTGCATTGCCTCTACAAGGTTCAGGTTGTATTGCAACACTGTGTTTTAAAACTAAACATTGAAATATATGTGAAACTTGATTACGAATTAATAATAAAAAAAATTGCAAGACAAAACGAGCTACAATAGTATTTTTATTCTTCCCACTAACCCATATGTATAAATAAATAACAAACATCAATCCAGCATAGTGTTGATACACTAAAACAGTATAAAAAGATGCATTATAAACATACATTGATCACATTTTCCCCTACTTTCCTTATTTGCTGTGCAAGTTAAAACATTACAAAACTATCACAGATAAAATTCAGCTTTCAGTTTTAAATAACTAGAGAGGGAAATAATATCATTCAACCCAGGGGGGTTGTTGGCATTAAATCTTAACTGTCACATACATTCTCTAAATTCAAGAAACAATTCTCGTGCCCCCCCCCCCCCCCCCCCCCAGTTGTTAAGAACAACTTGGTCAAAGGCAATAAATTTAAACCTATGGTCAGGATTTTCCTTGATGTGCAATGCCAATGCATTTTTTCATTGGCATTTTTAATATCATAATTGTGTTGGTATACATGCACTTTGAAAGCCTTTTTAGTCTTGCCTATGTAAAATCCTTCACAGGACTGGCATAAGGCTGCATAAACTACTAAAGTGCTGTTACAATTCAACCTATGGTCCAAATGTATTACACTATAATGTGGAATATGTAAGGTGTCCATTTCAAAAGTACTGGCACACTGTGTACAATGACCACATCTGGTCATCCGTCCTTTTCTATAGGTTTTATAACCCTCTGTGTTTTGTTCAAGTAAATTTTTAAAAAAAGCATGAAAAAAACGCATTGGCATTGCACATCAAGGAAAATTCTGACCATAGTTTTAAATTTATTGCCTTTGACCAAGTTGTTCTTAACAACGGGGGGGTCCACGAGAATTGTTTCTTGAATTTAGAGAATGTATATGGCAGTTAAGATTTAATGCCAACAACCCCCCTGGGTTGAATGATATTATTTCCCTCTCTAGTTATTTAAAACTGAAAGCTGAATTTTATCTGTGATAGTTTTGTAATGTTTTAACTTGCACAGCAAATAAGGAAAGTAGGGGAAAATGTGATCAATGTATGTTTATAATACATCTTTTTATACTGTTTTAGGGAGCAGCCGAAAGAAGAAGAAGAAGAAGAAGTTTATCAACAGTATGCTGGATTGATGTTTATTTATTTATACATATGGGTTAGTGTGAAGAACAAGCACACTACTGTAGCTCGTTTTGTCTTGCAATTTTTTATTATTATTTCTTAATCAAGTTTCACATATATTTCAATGTTTAGTTTTAAAACACAATGCTGCAATACAACCTGAAACCTGTAGAGGCAATACAGCTTGAGAAACAGTGCTGCAATACAATTTGAATCCTGTACAGGAAATTAATTGTGGTCATGTGGTGGTGCCTGGCTTTTAAAAGGAAGTGATGTCAATGTTTTATGTAATCTGATGAAGTCAAGTGTATCTACTGACGAAAGTGCTCATTAAAAGAGCATTTTTCTTCATATTTGTGGCGTTTTTTCTTATTTTCATTCAAATTTAGTTTGTTTCTTGGTTATTGTTTTGTACAAAGATGTTTTATATCTCTATTTTAAGCTTAGGTTCGAAAGTAGGTGCTGAAGTTGTTTCTAAATCATTAATTTCTGTGTGAGATTTTAACATGTTTATTAAGGCTCCCAATTAGTAATTGCTACTTCATAGCAATTAAGTTTGTAATATGCTTTACAGTTTTTCTCTCTTCCCTATCCAATTCAGTTCTGTACTCTTTACCTTTTATTCCAACACCCTGTAGCAGCTGGTTGTGAAGACATACATGTGTTAGGTAAGCGATGCTCCTCTTACTCTAAACAAATAGTGTTTTTGTTTTGGAATCACTTGAATTTAAAAAAATAAGGTCATCTAAAAATTCTTTGGAAATATTTTCACCTCAGAATACCCCTAATATATTTCTGCAGTTCTTCATATTGATCTGTTCTGGGCCAAGTAGGTTTGTGACTAGGCACAGCAGATGTGCAGGAAGAGATGGGTTCTGTTTGCCTTCATCTATAACAGAGTGCTCTACTATTATTTATTTAAGTTTTACTCATTCAAATTACCCATCCTGGTTACTATTCATATTTAGGGTCTCAATATGTGGATTATTGACTCATGGAATGTAAAGGGGATCCAAATGGATAAAAAAAGAAAACTATTTTTTCATTTATTTTTCAAGTCTGTAGTGAAAATAATTCTAATATAAGAAACACACATGATCATACCTCTCAACCTGGAAACATCAAACATCTGGAAAAGGCCCATGAAAAATAGGTACAAATCTGTAAACTGATTAACACAAAATTTGCGTACATAATTATGTAACCCCACCCACTCCAATGCAATTGTGGGATACCAACTTTCAAATGCAAACTGAAGAACAGACAACCAAAATATGGCACCAGAGTCTCCCCCTGCAACCATTCCAATGTCCCATTACCTGGCTATTTCGCTCCATTTACCATAAACATAAACTACTTTACTTCTACAATGATTATTTGGATTTTATTTTTACATTTTACAGCCCAATGCACAAACACCAACAGACATCTCTAAACAAAGCAACACTGTCTCACAATGAAAATAGACTTGGCATTAAAACGTCTCTGCCCTTGAAATTCACATTAATTGAAACAACACTGAAACCCACACCACATCCAAAGAAAATGCATCTGGTCAGTGGTGGATAAAGATTACTTTTAGGCTGTTTTTAAATCATTGGCCCCTTGCACACAAAACAAGAAACATACATGTGTTCTTTGATTCACCTTCCTGACTTTATTAAATTATATTCCTTGCATAATACAGCACACTTGTTAGACAGAGCACATTTTACATTTATTCTTTGAACATTTTTCCAATAGGCTGTAGGCAATGAAACAAAATGCATGAACCAATAATGACAAAACTGCCCATTTCAAAACATTTCCATCATAAAAGTCTACTTCCACACCCACACTATAAATAGAATGACAGTAGTGTAAGCCACAGGCATCTTGCACAGTTTCTCGCACTTATTTTCAATTTCATTTTTTTTTTGGGGGGACAAAAGGCCAAAAACCAGGGACACATTTTAGACATTGCTTATATAATTTTGGAAAGTTGCTAGAATAAAATGTGTTACCACCATGCATTTCACTGGCAAGTTTTGAACCCAGGACCCTGTGCACTACAGTCAGAGCAACATACCACTATGCCAAATCAGCAGTTTCCTAAAAGATAGGAAGACTGAAACTTACATGGCTATCATTTAGTTAGTGAATTCAGTTCTCACTTCTCACCATAGCTCTCACAACCTTTTACCACAAAAAACCTGGACAAAGCCAATAATGGGGGAATACAAATTCAGTTATGACTTCTTACCGTAGCTCTCACAACCTCTTAGCATAAAAAACCTTACCAAAACCAATAATGGGGGAATACAAATTCAGTTCTCACTTCTCACCATAGCTCTCAACTCTTAGCACAGAAAACCTGGACAAAGCCAATAATGGGGGAATACAGCCCCAAAATAGGGACAAATTTCAAATACTGATCTTATAAACTTAGAAAATTGCTATAATAAAAGGTTTTGTGTTATCATTTATTTTCTGAAGAATATGAAGTCTGAAATTCAAATGCCCGTCATTATTTAATGAATTCAATCCTGCAGTGATTTGCCGCAAAAATCCTGAAAACCAAAGATTTTATGAGGAACAGATCAAAAATATGAGGCAAAATTTACAAGTGGTGGTGGCTAGGGACTTTAGGCTGTTTTCACACACACACACACACACACACACACACACACACACACACACACACACACACACACATATACCCTTTCCGAACATAATTCCTGTTTCACAATAAAGGTTTCCTTACTTCAAGTCCGTTTCGCTTGCATTGCACAGCCAGCCCACCAACCCTTACGTTCATGAATATAAAATCCTCCTTCCAATCCTTTCAAAAATACACAAGTCCGCTTGCATTGACCAGCTAACTCTTCTAAATCCCTTCCAAATCCTTTCCATTCTCCCGGAGTTCCTCCTTCCAATCCTTTCAGAAATACTCAAGTCCACTTGCATTGACCAGCCAACCCTTCTAAATCCTTTTCATTCTCCCGGAGTGTCATTCTCTCTTCCAAAAGCATTTGAACAAGGCGAGCCCCAGAAGTGAAGTGACGTCATCCCGCACGTGATGACATCAGCTCACAAAGCGAAAAGTAAAAAAAACAAAGAAAAAAATGGAAATGAAGGGGTGCCACTCGGGAATCGTGGCACCCCATTATTTGGACCCCAAAACTCAGTAAATACTGAGTAATTCGATACGGTTGGGAGGCATGCACATGATACCTGAACAGTAGAAAAATGATATGGGGGAAAATGGATTAAAACAATTGTTACAGCTAGCAAGAAATCCAACTCTGTGGGTGTTGCAATTATTATCAAAAAAAACCTTCCAAGAAAATATTCTGCATTATGATGCAGATCCAGAAGGAAGATGGTGTCACCTAAAAATTAGATGATCTTACCTTGATAAACCAGTTATATTGCTAAATATGTATGCCCTCTGCTCTAGACAACAAGATTTTTTATGTCCACTTATACGATCTTAACTCATTTCCCTAACCATTATTAAATTATAGGTGGTGATTAGAATGCCATACAGGATCCCATAGCAGATAAGACAAATATAAAAAGTTCTTAAAATTCATATGCTACCACTGGTATTACAGAATTAAAAAACGATTTTAACTTATTTGATCCATACAACTTCCAAAATAATAACCCATCAAATAATAAATTCACTTTCTACTCTCCTTACCATAAAGCCTGGTCCAGACTAGATTTTTTCTTAATTTCAGACATCTTTTTGAATATGGACATTAACTTTCATACTGAACCAAGATTCTTCTCTGACCACTCAAAAATGACTCTCACTATTAATGGGTTAAATAAAGCTAATACTAGAAATAGGGGTTATAACTGGACCTTGAACCCAGATTTACTACTACAAGAAGATATTGTACAAGAAGTGGATAATCTCTTAGATGAACTACTGACCACACCTGTTCAGTCCCAACTGCCATTCAACATACACTGGGCCTCCAAAGCAACTTATCACAAAAGGCTACACAAGTCTAAAGAAACCGAAATTAAAAAAAAGAATTAATAGACTAGAGACAGAACTCCAAATATGCTATAACCAGGATTCTGAAAGACAGCTTGACAACTTAAAAAGATTTATATCTACTAATTGCAAATTAATTATCTTTTCAGGAAATAATAACCCTGGCCTACTATTGGGAGTGGTCACAAATGCCATCTAAGCTTTTAGCGAGAATCATTAATCAGAGAAAAACATCTCCTAGCATAACCAAAATCAATTATCAGGGTAAAACATACTTTTCAAGACAGGAAATAATCCAAGTATTTGTAACATTATATTCCCAGGTTTATGTTTCCCAACCACCCCAACTCAGGATCAGGAATTAAATCAATTCCTAAATTAATTACACTTCCCAAAGCTCAACCAACCCCAACAAGAATCCTTCTCTGCCCCCATTACCACACAAGAAAGAATAAAGGTAATAAATAATCTTAACCCTAACAAAGCCCAAGGTCCCATGGAATTTTATAAAATCTTAAATCAGAAAAATCTCGAAAATGTTGCTTCATCTATTTAACTATATAAAAGACAATGATGTCTCAGACTTGCACCTTAACACCTTGAAAACAATCTTTATTCTTAAAGAAAACACAGACCCCAAAATTCCATGGAATTATAGACCTAGTTCTTTAATCAACCTGGACATTAACATTTTCGTCACAATAATGGCTAATAGACTAAAACAGGTTATCCCTAGTATTATGTCACCTTATCAATCAGGATTCAACCAATTGTGACAGACGTATGATAATACCCTTACATCAGCCGCTCTAATAACTTTGTCTAATCAAAAACACACTCCCTTATTCGCCTTGTCAATTGATGCCTCTAAAGCTTTCGACAGACTTAACACAGAATTCCTTTTTTCAGTCTTACCCCACTTTGGAATACCCCCTGAATTTGTCCACTCTGTTAAGACTCTGTACTCTAATGCCTGCACAGCAATACAGATCAATAAAGCCACTTCCTCTCAGATCAATATTAAAAACGGAACAAGAAAGGGAGGCCCACTCTCCCACTATCTTTTTAACCTGTATATAGAACCACTATTTCTTCTTATTACACAGAAAACCTTCCATCATATTCCCATTCTCTACAATACTGGGATCCCATTATCCACTTCTGCAGATGATTCCAACCTATACCTTACACATAGCTGGTGTAAGGCACCTGTGCAACCCGCTGCCATGGGGAGCCCCCGATTATCTCCCCACAACTGAAGGCCCCCTATGCAACAGTCACTGGTTTCTCCATCTGCTCTGTTTGCTCCTACTTCCCTGGCACCTTGTGGATGTCCACATGGCTGCGTGATGTCACTGTGCGATCTCAACTTTTTTTTTTTTTTTCATTTGTCTGTAGGTTGCAGTCAATCAGGTCTGCTTTAGTGAAACAAGGAATATGATTGGCTACAGCAACCAGGGAAGTAGTTTTTTTTTTTTAACTGAGCTAGGTAGAATGATTTCCTGGCTATGACTTAAACATTGTGATCAGAGGACAGTTTCTTGTTAATGATGGAGCACAGTTCTCTGCAGACTGTGTCAATTTTAAGTGAGTGCTCTTAATGTAGTATTAACTAGGGAAATCTTGCTTCCAAAATAAAATCACACTAACTTTGCTGACATTAAGCTTGAGCCTGTCATTACTACACAATATAGTAACCCATTCAAGCTTTTGTCAGAGTATGTGAGTATTCACATGCAACAGTGCATAGTTTGGAGTCATTAGCAAATGTAGTTATTCATAACTCTTTACATTTTCCCCAGGGTTGAATGTCTAAGATTATTCACCCCTGCATGGGCAACCACGAGCCATAACTGTACTTAGAGTGAACATATGTAACAACCCTAGTCACGTCAGAATTTTTGGCATGAGAGGCAGCTGCCTCCATTTTCTAGTCCAACCTCTTGATGGTAGAACATATGTGCCAAACTACACAGTCAGCAATAAATGGCAGCAGGCATTGGGTATCTTTTAGTTATTGGTTTGCAGTGGTGATGACTCTTCACATAGATGGTGGAGAAGATGAATCTGTAGTTTTAGCAGTGTCTCTGTGGCTGATGCTGTTTGTGAGGTGTCTTACAGGCTTAGGTAATGATTTCTCTACCTCCTCTGCATAAGTGAGTTTAATGTTGGAGTATAGTGCAATACATGTACGATGTTTACCAGCACTGGTAGATAGTGAATGACCCTCCTCCAGTTTAAATAAACTTTTTCATCTCTCACAAATAGTGTCTGTGTTGTGTAAGAGCAAAGGGTTGTCAGTATATGGTAGCCATTTACTACATGGCTTCAAGGTGCCAAATGCAAACAGGCTTGTGCAGAGATGTTAGTAGAATAGAATGTGAACCTACAATGCAGAGAAAGGTGACAGGTTTAGTATCTTTGACAGAATGCACGACGTTGGGGGGGGGGGGTAGCAAGTGAAACAGGTAAGTAAAAGTTGGGCTAGGATGCAGTCAAATTAGGTAACTAAAGCATGATGTAGAAGTGAGTAATAGCTCACATGGACAGTGACAAGGGTGATGATTGTCAATAATAGTCATTTACTAACAGCGATTGTGGATTTAAAAAGAAAAATGGGGCAAAATACGCAGTACTGAAGGATCAAGTATTTTACTAATTTTTTTATTTTTATTTATTTACTTATTTATTTTTTTTACCGGGGTAAAACATTTATCAAACAATAACCAATTACAGGCTCAGTCTGGTATTATCAAAGGGGGTACGGGTCTATATTAAATCACCGAACGCTTAAAAAAGCGAACGGTGATTGATTGACCCTATGTAAGCAAAAGCTTACAATGTCGAAGTGTCAGAGCAGTGATTTTTTTTCCAAGGGAAAAAAATCGCTGTTCCAACAAAAAAAAAAATAAAAATCAATTTCAAACATTACATTAAGTGGGGGGCTGCACCCCCACACCCCCTACTTAAATATACCAACTCCAAGACCACACTACAGTGCCGAAAACGGCAAAGTACCAAAGTGGCCAAGCAAATTCTTTCAAATGGAAAGAATTTGCTTAGCAGCCGCTTCGATATTTTGCATTTTCAGCCTTTTAAGTTCGACCAAGATGCATTCAAAAGAATGCATCTTCAGTCTTCTAGTATAGACCCTGGGGATACTGATAAACAGAGGGAAAAAACTTGATTTACAATTATCAAGTTGAAGACAATAAAAGTGAAGACAAGGGGCTGGATTCCAGAACATCAGAGTAGAGAATGCATGTCCTCCAACATTCCAGATCTGCTACTCGGAACAGTAAAATCAAACTAGACCCTGGAATGACATTATCTTGGGTCACAGATCAATCGGGGCTGTGAATTACCAGCGTGAGTATTGAGAACGCAGGATAGATGGCAGAATTAAGTTTTCCAGGAGGATCGTGGTCGTTGGACAACCCAAGGTATTTTGAACTCCCCTCTAAGGGCAATTTCTAAAAGATCTGAAAAACTGTCCTTTTAAGGGCAATTTAAAAGGACTGAACGGGTCTGGGCTTTGTGGAGAGGAAGTAAGCAGCAGGTCACTCTAAAATGTTTAAAAAATACAGAAATGTGTAATTTCTTTAAAAGCCAGAATAGGGGAAATGAGAGTTTCTCTGTTTTCACTAGGGAATTTAAAGTAGACATAGCAAGTATTATGTAAAGATTTTTAAAGCTAATATGCATTCAAAAAATAATGAAAGTTTGGAAAACATATTTTCATGAACAGTTTTTTTGGAAGTTATCACATAAAGAAATTATCAGTTAAAACTAAAATTGTATATAAATAATGTAAGGAAAGATTATGTTTATGTGGAAATCTATTAAGTATGTTTTTTTAGAAAGTAAGCAGGTGAAAAAATTATTGGCAATCTTTTTCTAAAGTACAAATGCTGCTTCAAGTACTGATAGATGTTTATCTACAGATTAGCTGTATTATGAGATTATGGAGGGGAAAGTTTGATAATATACTGTGTTGGTTGTCTATTTTATGGAAAATATGGATAAGAAGATGAATAAAGCTATTGTACAATAAGCCATGGAATATTGAAGAAATATGTTCTAACACTACTTCTTTTACAAAAATACTATGGTGTGTATTAATGTTATTATACAATGTTGCTGTTTTGCTTGGTTGTTGACATAAAACTAATTAAACCCCTATTCTTTTCAATATATTTTCTAGATAAACTAGCACTAAGCCACAGTCCTCCCTTCTAAAAGATCACGATGGGCAGAAATGGCAAAGGCATGTACAGTGATCGTGGAATAGCTGACACTTAAATCATATAGGTGTCTGTGACAGCCCAAAACAACTTGCAGGGTAAATGGTTCAGGCAGCACAGGATACTTCCCTAGTTAAGTGAATAACCTTTTCCACTTAGCAGAATGTATTCAATGAGTAAAATGCTAGCAGATTGCTTCAAAAACCTCCAAGACTGCAGCAAAAATGTCAGGTGGGAGCAAGAAACCTAAAACAGTAGCCACTCTCTGAGGTGCAGCTGTGTCACCCATCTAGGAGGACTTCCTTAGCCTTCATTGAGCCTAAAGCTGTGCCTCCTTTGAGGATAGATGTTGGTCTTTCATCCCTGAATTTTGTTATCAGCTGTAGAATCAGAGGGAATGGAGGGAATGCATATAAGAATTTTCCTTACTTTGAGAGGCTGAATGCATCACTGACCAACTCCCCTTGGCATCACAATATCAAATGAAATAGGGAGAGGACCATGTTCTCTTTATTGCTGAAAACTGAAAATGTTAGTCTCTGTTTTTTCTCACTTATGGAAAACACCAACCAGGCAGGACAACAGAATCCTCAATCACAGGAGTACAATGGAAGAGGATCTCAGGCTAACCACCATCAAGTTCACCTCCCCAGGATGCAAATGACTGTGAAGTTGATGCCTCTGTTTATGGTCCACTATTAATCCCCTCATCATTTCAGTGCACAAAGGATAAATGCTCATGGTGTCTTGCTTTGTTAAATGTGAGGTGATGTGTTTGCTTGTCAGATCTGATGAGGATGGGCTCTGCCCCCAAAGCTTCCTCTAGAACTTTATGAGTAACAATGCATCAACAGTAGTTCAAACTGACTGATGAGAAGCCATCTTTTCTGTGGGTCCATTTTGACTGAACTATAGAAATGCTGAGGATGGTTCTTTACACTGTCAGTGCAGCAAGTGTCATTAGACTATCTAGTGTGAGTGTGGAGACCATCCTCTAGTCCAAAGCCTGGTGATAAAGGTCAGTCAGCATGTCGCAAGTCTGCAGCCATAAGGGTTCACTGTCTACTTCAACAATCATTTCTCTTGTGTGCAAATGAGACTGTGAAGATAGTAACTATCATAAAGTCCAAGATGCACTGGAGGGCATCAACCTGAAAACTTTTCTGCTTCTTTAACTATGTTGTTATGACCATAACTCCTGGAGTCTACTCCATAGACAGGAATGAATGCTATTCAAAAATCTACACAATTAAGGGAAATCATCTGCGCTGGAACAAGAAATGAATTCTTGCAGATCATACTGAATCCCCTGAGGACTGGCAAACAAGGGAATACTCTAGTAAGGAATACTGTCAGGACACCATTTACTGTGGCCATCAGAATATACTTAATCCTTCATAACTTCCATCACAATAGCTAGCACCAAGGTAAATATTTTAGCCAGTGAGTCAAAACCAAATGTCAACATTTTGGAGTGGTGAAGTCCACTCAGTAGCAAAATTAAAATAAACTCTTTAAGACAATTTCAGGCACTAATGTGCCAAAAGACTTCCCATGAAGCCAGGTAATATTAATCAAATTCCCTATTAAAATAGGAGCATGAATATTTAGTAAGATACCATCCAGAAATATAGGGTATTCTAAGTGCTATATGTCTTCTGGCACTTGCCTTCTCTAGGCAGAGGAAAGTGGTTGTTTCCTAGATAAAAGTGGTAGGAGGGCAGGGCCTAATACTACTGCCATGACTCTACTTGAACATGTATGGTTATGATGAGTATATTTACATAACTGTACTGCATCATTACAGGAGTCACTGCAATGATAGGATTTTATCTATGGGAAGAGTACTAAAGGAGAAGTACCTCCAAAGGGTTATTGTTTTATAGTTCCAAGAGAACTTAAGGTGGATTGTTCTATGAAAATGTGTTTGGTAAAGAAGTGATGCCCAAGGCATTACGACAAAATTCATATCATCAGACAGAAAATGTTCTTATTATGGAATTTATATCAGCAAAGACAGTTGTTTAATGCCTACTCCATAGCTAACAAAATTTTCCCAGGACTTTGCATTAATCCACTTTTAAAAATGACATTAGTGACTAGTGGTAGAAGTTACAAAGATGGTGTGAGTTTACAAATGAGCTTTATGTAGATGAAATTAATATTAAAATAAAGTGGAAGAATGATAATTAAAACAGGACATTATAAAAATGTTGAAGGACGTGGTACTGCACAGTAACTCAGAACACTTTAAAATACTTTTTTGTACAAAGTATCAAAGATTACGATACATTTATAAAATATGAAAATCAGAAAATTTAATGGGATGAACAACATGTGTCAGATGAATGTTCCTATTACACAAAATTGTTCCACTGACAGCATAACAAATAAAGACACCTCCTTCTGGTGTAGGAGCTATTTCCTGCTGTACTCCCTTCTCATCCCTAATTCCCCAGCCACCTCTCATGACATTACATTCAAAGGATGTGAGCTCCACCCAGAACTCCATCTACTTCCCACCCCTCTTGATACCATTCATAGAGCAAGAAATTTGGATAAAGCCATAAATAATGGGGGGATGAAGGTGCTAAAATAGGGACAAATTTTAAATACTGCTCTTACAAACTTAGGAAGTTTATAGAATAACATGTTCTGCATCAGCAAGAATTTTCTAAAGGGTATGAAGTCTGGAACTCCAATAACTGTCATTATTTTTTGACTTGAATCTTTAATGATTTGCCAGAAACCACAATTTTATGAAAAATGGATACAAAATATAAGGCAATAAATCTGGACATTCTGCGAAAATCTGTACAGCTGAGAGATGTGCCACTCTTAAAGGCATACCCGTAAGTATAGACATATCCTGTGCACAACAATACACACACAATTCCTAAATCATCAGTCTTCTGATGATTCTAACTGAAACATGGTTAAAACACCATATACTTGATTGTGAAACATCACTCCCTGGTTATAATATCATCAGAGCTAATATAACTCAAAAAAGGTGGTGGAGTAGCTTTACTATACCCTGACTATCTTGGAATCCTACCCTACAATAAGCCTATTCCTAAATTCCATAATGCTGACATCCTTATCTCCCTTCTTAAACTAAATAACCATAAGCAAATTTGTTATGTACTTACCATAACTATATGCACCTGTGTTGTTCATTTTCATTCTTCCTCAATGAATGGGGTTGGATCCGATCCTCATATCTGACTAGGCCACTTTTTTTTGCAGTCTAGGTCTGACTCTCGAGCTCTTCCCTTTACCTATAATGCCTCTGATCACTACTTTACCTCAGATCGAATTTGCTGCCTCTAAACTCTGTTTAAAAAATGTAACATAACCATAATATTGAGAGAAAAACATGTAATAGAACAGACCAGGGGCTCAGACAGGAGCAATGGTTTCTGATAAACTCCATCAGGTCATTCCTAAAGACAAGGAAGGGGGAAGGTGTGAGAAAAGTTGATGAAGAATGAAAATGAATAACACAGATGCATAGTTATGGTAAGTGCATAACTTAAATATCTGATGTTGTCATTTTCATTTGTTCCCTCAACAAATGGGACAGAGTCCCCAGCTACAGTAACATTGGGTGGCCCTCATGGAAGGATGTTCTGAAGTACCACAGAGCCAAATGCAGCTCTATTCCTGGAGATGATGTCCAATTTATAATGAGGCACAAAGGTATAAGCTTTAGACCAAGTGGCAGCTGCACAAATATCATCAATGGAAGCTCTGGACCAAAAAGCAGATGATGTAGCCATTGATCTAGTTGAATGGTTTGGTTGTCTTGGTAAGGTCAAACCTTTTATGGAGTACACATGAGAAATACAATCAATTATTCATCTGGCTACTGTAGTTTTTGAGACAGGCCTACCCAACTTATTTTTTGGCAAAGGAAATGAATAATAGGTCAGTCTTCCTAGGTTCCTTCATTCTATGAAGATAGAAATTAAGTTGTCTATGTATATCTAAACAATGGAGGATGTACTCTCCTTTATTCTCAAATTTAGGGAAGAAAACTGGCAAATTGATGACTTGACTGATATTTGCTTTTGACACAACTTTGGGTAAGAAATATGGGTTTGTACATAAGGCAACTCTGTCCTTAAGGAAGATCAAATAAGGTGGTTTTGAAGAGAGTGTTTGGAGTTTAGAGGCTCACCTTGCAAAAGAAAGAAACTTGAGGTCCACTTTTGCAGAGGGTTCAGAGGATGACTGTATCAGAGTGTGTAAAACTAAAGTAAGATCCCAAGGTGGTACAGGGTCCTTGATAGGTAGCCTAAGTAAAAAAAGTACCCTTAAGAAAATCCTTACACAGCTTAGATGATGCCAAAAGGAAAGCATTATCTCCGATGTGAAAATTCGAAATGGCAGCCAGCTGAACGTTAATAGTAGAGAAACTGGCACCAACTTGAAAAAGAAATGTTAGAAATTCTAAAACAGCAGGGATAGGAGTGGAGAAAGGATCCCAATCTCTCTGCTGAGCCCATAAGAAAAATCTCTTCCATTTACTTTTATAAATCTTTCTTGTAGAGGGTTTCTGAGATGAAAACAAAATTCTTCAGAAAGGAGAAGAAATGGTGGAATGTCTAGCCATCATTGCAAATGGAGAAACCACAAGGTCAATTTGAGCCCTGGAATGTCCGGATGAGATAGGCCCGACAGCTGTGAGAGGAGATCTCGACTGGGGCCCAGTTTCCATGGAGGACATATAAGATGAGACGACAAGAGGGGAAACCAAATTTGCCAAGGCCAAAAGGGGGCAATGAGGATTACTTTGCTCTTCAACCTGAAAGCTTTCTGAATAAACTTGGAAATGAGGGATAGTGGAGGATAAGCATAAAGAAGACCTGAGTGCCAAATGTGGACTACAGCATCTCTCGTTGACTGTCCCTGAAGTGGGATTAGGGCAAAGCACCTGCTGCACTCATTGTTGAGGGGAGAGGCAAACAGGTTGCAGCATGGTTGATCCCACTGTTGGAAGATCATGTTTGCCACTGACTGACTGAGAGACCACTCGTGAGGCATCAGAATACATCTGTTGAACTTGTCCACTAGTACATTTGATTTCCTCATAATGTGCATCACTATAAGAAAGCAGTTGGATGAGATCACCCATTGCCAAACTCTCCTTGCTTCTTGGCAAAGAGGGTAAGATCTGGTCCTTCCCTGTTTGTTAATGTAACAAACCACTGATATATTGTCCATTTGAATAGCAACTGTCCCCAGGGGGAGAAAGTTTTGGAAGGCCTGCAATGCTAACAGGACTACTGTCATCTCCAGGACATTTATATGCAATTCAGTCTCTACTAGGGTCCACGTGCTCTGAACAGTCCATTCCAAACAATGCCTATCCCCACCCACAAACTGGAAGGCATCTGTGATCAACATTGTGATGGGTGGAGGATGGATAAAGGGGCGATCTTGGCAAATCTCATTGGATTGTATCCACCATACTAACGAGTCCTTGCATACCCTGGTCAGTTTTATTGGAAATTGTAAGGATTGGTGTAGAATGGAGTATTGCACTTGTAAAGTCCACTGAAGGATTCTCATGTGAAAATGAGTTGTTGGTATTAATGTGATTGCAGCAGCCATAGTCACAGAGCTCTAAAAATCAGTTTGGCTGGAGGAAAACAATGAGACAGAACTGACTGACGTAATCTTACAGTAAGAATTATGCTCTGTGGTAAGAACGCTTGAAGATTCACTGTGTCTAGGTGAGCCTGTGTAAACTCCAAGACTTGTACTGGTTGAAGTTTGGATTTTGCAAGACTTACGGTGATACCTAGAAAGTGAGTCAACTGAAGAAGATAGTCTCTGGCTGTTGTCAATAGATGCCTGGTTGACGCTGTGAGAAGCCAGCCGTCTAAATAAGGAAACACCCTGAATCCATGCAGTCTTAGGTGAGCTGCAACCACTGCCATGCATTTGTTGAACACCCTGGGGGCTGAGGTGAAACAAAAGGGCAGGGCTCTGAACTGATAATAACTGGCTCCCATCCAGAAGTGAAAGAATCTTTGAGATTGTCTATTCATTTTTATGTGATAGCTTGCATCCTTCAGACCTATAAAGCACATCCAGTCTCCTTTCTGGAGCAATGGTACAATGGACTGAACCATGACTATCCAGAATTTGGAGTTATTTATGCATTTGTTTAGATAACTGAGATCCAGGATGAGTCTCCGGTCCCCTGTTTTCTTTGGAACTAAAAGGAATCTTGAGTAAAAAACGGATCCTGTTTGGCCTGGTGGGACCTCTTGAATGACTCTTGTATAGCAGCTTTTGCATTTCCAGAGCTGCTTGCTCCCACTGATTGGGTGGAACCTTGGGTAGACCTTTTTCATATCCTTAGTGGATTTTGTAAAAAGGGAATAAAATATCCTCTGGATAGGATTCTTTGCACCCATGTGTCTTTTGTGATGGCTGTCCAGGCTTCGGGGTGCAAAGACAAGCATATCCTGACTGTCACTGGAGAAGAACAGTTGGACAACCTTTCAGGAACGCTGGATGGGTCTGTCTGAGAAAGAATCTTGAGACCCTTGATTTTGCAGACACTCTTTACCATGTGGGTGGTGTCTCCCATTATTATTATTATTTCCCCCTCTGCCTCTGGAAGAAAAATCTCCATGTGAATTCTGAAAAGGCCCTTGAAATTTCTAAAACTACATTTTCTTACCACTGCGCTGAATTCTTGAGAATAATCTCTGCGTGGTAGAAAAACAGATTCCTACAGAAGATAGGGTCTTCCCATCTTTTTCACTATGTGAAAGTGTGTATTTAATGATGGACCTAAAAAGTGAGAATCCATCAAAAGGAGCATTGATGAATGATACTTTAAAGGGCTCCTGAAAGTTGCACAAGTGCATCCAGGCATGCCTCCTAATGGATATGCCTGTACTCACAACCCATGAGGAACATTCATCCATGTGAGAGATTAACCTCGTGGCCATGTTTGATATAGATTGTAGGATGGCCAGTCATGAAGAATAAGCTTTTACTTCTTCTGCCAACATAGTCCCAGGGTAGAGTTAGAGTTCCTTTATTAAGTTCTTCTGTAACCTAGTAAAATGTGCCCGGTAATTCAGCGGACATATAGCGAAGTTTGCTGATGTATACACTTACTTTCCACATCTGTCCAAAGTCCTAGACTCTCTGTTAGGAGAATGAACAGAGAAGCTTTACTTGGCTAGCTCCTTTTTCATGGCTGCAGTAACAACCATGTTAACTACAGGAATCCCCTTGGACCAATGTTTTCTGTCTGATGGTGCATTGAGGATCTTGTCTAGGTATTTAAGGATGAGGTCTATGGAATCCATGCCTGGTGAGAGACAAGATCGATAAGTTCATCCTCTAGGAGGTAATCCAAGATGTAGATGGGCTAGACCCAACAGCTTCCAAGAACACCGATTCCTTCTGAGAAGGATTCTGGGAAGACTATCCACATTTTTGGGGGCAGGATTTCTAAAATGTCTATAAATGAGACATCTTTTGGTGGAGATCTGGGGGACTCTCCCCCTTCATCGAAACCAGTGTCCTCTGTCAATGACTCCTGAGGAGAATCTAAGTGTCTCCTTTTGCATAGATTCCTCTGATGAACCTCTTCATTGGGATACTCTGGAGAAGTGTCGGAAGAAAAGGGAAGTCCCTGTGCAGGGACTGTCCAGAAGCTCTTATGGACTGGATGTCCCTCTGGAATAAGATGACGAGGAGGAATGGGAATAGTATCTGAAAAGGTGATAACTAAAGAATCCCCTGGAAGGAAAACACTTTCCACTAACTTGAAGGTAGAGAGTCCAAGAGAAGTAGAAATCAGCCACCTCAGAGCTGAAGCTCTTGGCTCAGCTAATGTTCCACTCCCTCTGGGTTCTGCTCCCGAGGAGGGAATCAGACCCAAGCTATCCAAAGCCAAAGCACAGAGGGGAAGCAATGGCTCTGAAACCCTTGGAGCTGAAGTCATCTCTCTGGACCAAAATTGCTTGCAGCTGAATGGATCAGGGAAAGAGTAGGAGTTGATGAAGGTAACATTCTTGGACCCGATGCCTTAACTCTCAGTATCTTTCGATTTGACAGCTCTGAAACCACAGGTTGGATGAGAGAAAGAGTCATAACAGGGTGTGTTGAAGTTTGCAGACTCATGGTTCTGATGGGGGACAGAGCCTGAAGGACCCCATCTGGATCTGAGCTCTAAGGTACCTTCTCATCATCCTATCCACATTATGCTCAGAAAGACTCCGGGAAGACCTGATGGAGGAGGATGCCAAGGGAGGATGAGAAATCTTTTTTGGAGTCTCCATTAGAAAAGGAGATTTTAATCTTAGAGATACTGGCTCCAGAGAGAAGCACTGAGACTTGATCTGAGGAGATGTGACTGGGTGTGCGATCAGATCCGACAAAGTCAGATCCAAAACCTTTTTGACCTTAGGGGCAGTTTGAACTAATGAGGTTGGATCCGAGGCCTTTTTCATTTTTTGAAGGCAACTCCAAACTTAGAGCTGAAGAAGCAGATTGGACAGGGGAGGGCTTTCTAGACTCCCTGGTCTCCAAAGATTTATGATTTCCCGAGGAGGTTTGAGCTCCTGATGTAGAAGGAACTGCAGAAGAGGAAGCAGTCAACAGACCTTTTAAAATAAGTTTGATATGCCTATCTCTGACTGCCCTGGCATTAAAATCCACACAGATTTCACATAAAATCTGAAGGTGAGCAGGGCCTAAACAATACACACACTCCATGTGGGCATCAGAATTGGGTATCTTATGCCCACAGGAAGTGCACTTCTTGAAACAGGTTGATTTTTCTGCCATACTGGAATAGTATAACTACAAACAAAAACAAAATAGAGAAAGTAAAGTTGTTTTTTTTTTATACAGAAGAAAAAAGGAAGAATACACCAACAATGGTAAAAAAATATTGCCTTTCTTCAAATTAACAGATCTATCAAGGAATCATACAGTCCTTTTCTATGGAAAAAATAATTCATCGTCCCTTTTCATAAAGGAGGAACCTCACCTGATATAATCAAATTCAGTCCTATCGCCAAAGTATCCCCTTTGTTAAAAATTCTGGAAACGTGCATTCTCAAGCAACTTCTTCAACATATTCTTCAGGAAAAGCTCCTGACCCCCACACAGTGTGGTCTTAGACCTGTCCATAAAACTATGATGACCTAATTAACTTTCACAGATACCATTAACAAAGCCAGACATGAAGACAAACTTGTTTCCTATTTCTTGATCTCTCTAAAGCTTTTGATCTAGTCTCTCACCAAAAACTCCTCTACCAACTGTCTCCTTTCAGGCTATCATACTGCTACTTAACCAACTCAACCAGCGCAGTGGTGCAGTGGTTAATGTTGTCACCTCATAGCAAGAGGTTCTCCAGTTCGATTCTTATCTAGGGTTTCTTCTGTGCAGCATTTGCATGTTCTTCCTGCATTTGTGTGGGTTTCCTCTGGGTACTCCGGTTTCCTGCCACAATCCAAAGACATGCGTCTGGAGCATTTCTCCCCAGGCTTCTGCTGAAAATAGGCTCTGTCCTAGTCGGACTTTCCTGGTAAACAAATAAAAAAAAAAAACAAGTGATAAAAAAACAAACAAAAGATAGATAGCAGTCAGTCTGTTAAATTGTTCTCCACTTTTTCCTCCCTTTCTTCCTGTCAATACTGGGGTGCCACAGGGCTCCAGTCTTGTCCCTCTACTCTTTAATATACTCACTAACAATTTACATAAGCAAGCTTCCTCATACAAGATGACTTTGCCCTAATATGCATTTCCGACAACCTAATACATCTTCACAGAATGACTCAAGAAGCCTTTAACTCTGTTTAAACAAAGCTGGCGACAGGATAATCACCTGCTACTACATCCCCCTAAAAACTAAAGTACTTCTCTTTTTCTCTAAATCCCATTTCCATGAAAAAAAAAAAACTTAAAATTTCTTCCTTAAATAATACCATGATTGAAGTTACCCCCATACAAAACTAGTTGACGTGACAATCGACAACAATCCTAAATTTCATTTACATATCCACAACAGCATAAAGAAAAGCCATCAAAACTATGCACTCTACATAGAGTAAAGAAATTATTTACAGACTCTGACAAGGTAACTCTAGCTACCACTTACGTGTTACCCTTTCTCCTATATGGAACCCCTATCATGACCAACTTACAAGCCTCACTTAGTTCTAAACTTGAAAAGTGCTATAACAAAGTTGTGAGATTCCCCTTACAACAAACCTTACTGGACACACTACTGTTTAGTACTGTAAACAATTAACTGGCTTGAGCTTCCACACCACCTATCTTGTACTCAGCTCACCTTAACCCATAAAATCATCCATACCTCATCCACCTATCCAGCAATTAGACCCCTACTCCAATACTATCTTCAAAATCATCCCCTTTGGTCAAATAATAAACAACTGCTTACCATCTAAAAACCACAAAGGGCTGAGGGATCAGTCTCCATTCCAATAGTGTAACTAGAACTTGGAATAAAACTCTTATATGAATTGGGTCTATCACACGCCTTTATTTTTTCAAACCTTTACTAAAAGACGGGTCTATATTGAATGTTCGAACATTCAAAATTCCGAGTGTCATATGGTCGACACCGGGTTTATATCACATCATCGAATGCAGATAACATCGAAGCACTAAACATCGAACTCAAAACAGCGAACCATGACAACATCAAAATGATGTCAATGGCAGTTCCCAACGAGGACATGGAACATTAAGGGTGTAGGCAGGGGGGCAAGCCCACCTGCACCCCCACACCTCCCGCTACTTAAATATATCAACTCCGAGATCGCGCTACAGTGTAGGAAATGGAAATCTTCCATTTCTGCACTGTAGTGCACTGAAGTGCGATCTCCGAAGTGGTATATTTAACTCATTCACTCCGGAGCAGCTGTTTTGAGTGTGCACCTTTAACCCCTAGTGGATGTAGCTTAAGCCTTTAAAAACTAAGTTATCACCTTACAGTTCTAGAAAATTCTCATTGAGAGAAGTCAAATATCAATAGAGTTGTGTTTGCCATCACATATGGTTCAAGACAAAATATCCTGGTACCTTGTAAGTAACATGGTTTTGGAATTATTAATGCAAATATGAACAATCAATATTTGACGCCTAGAGGAGCAGTAGGGTTAACTGCAGAAGATGACTTGCACCATGCAGGGGGCAAGACCCCCTGCACCCCCCACACCCCCTGCCACTTAGACCAATTTGGAGATCGCACTTCAGTGCACTACAGTGCAGAAATGGAAGATTTTCATTTCCTACACTGTAGCCGCGATCTCGGAGTTGATATATTTAAGTAGCAGGAGGTGTGGGGGTGCAGGTGGGCTTGCCCCCCTGCCTACACCCTTAATGTTCCATGTCCTTGTTGGGAACTGCCATTGACATCATTTTGATGTTGTCATGGTTCGCTGTTTTGAGTTCGATGTTTAGTGCTTCGATGTTATCTGCATTCAATGATGTGATATAAACCCGGTGTCGACCATATGACACTCGGAATTTTGAATGTTTGAACATTCAATATAGACCCGTCTTTTAGTAAAGGTTTGAAAAAATAAAGGCGTGTGATACACCCAATTCATATAAGAGTTTTATTCCAAGTTCTAATTACACTATTGGAATGGAGACTGATCCCTCAGCCCTTTGTGGTTTTTAGATGGTAAGCAGTTGTTTATTATTTGACCAAAGGGGATGATTTTGAAGATAGTATTGGAGTAGGGGTCTAATTGCTGGATAGGTGGATGAGGTATGGATGATTTTATGGGTTAAGGTGAGCTGAGTACAAGATAGGTGGTGTGGAAGCTCAAGCCAGTTAATTGTTTACAGTACTAAACAGTAGTGTGTCCAGTAAGGTTTGTTGCAAGGGAATCTCACAACTTTGTTATAGCACTTTTCAAGTTTAGAACTGAGGCTTGTAAGTTGGTCATGATAGGGGTTCCATATAGGAGAAAGGGTAACACATAAGTGGTAGCTAGAGTTACCTTGTCAGAGTCTGTAAATAATTTCTTTACTCTATGTAGAGTGCATAGTTTTGATGACTTTTCTTTATGCTGTTGTGGATATGTAAATGAAATTTAGGATTGTTGTCGATTGTCACATCAACTAGTTTTGTATGGGGGTAACTTCAATCATGGTATTATTTAAGGAAGAAATTTTCATTTTTTTTTTTTCACGGAAATGGGATTTAGAGAAAAAGAGTGGTACTTTAGTTTTTAGGGGGATGTAGTAGCAGGTGATTATCCTGTCGCCAGCTTTGTTTAAACAGAGTTAGTCTTCTTGAGTCATTCTGTGAAGATGTATTAGGTTGTCGGAAATGCATATTAGGGCAAAGTCATCTTGTATGAGGAAGCTTGCTTATGTAAATTGTTAGTGAGTATATTAAAGAGTAGAGGGACAAGACTGGAGCCCTGTGGCACCCCAGTATTGACAGGAAGAAAGGGAGGAAAAAGTGGAGAACAATTTAACAGACTGACTGCTATCTATCTTTTGTTTGTTTGTTTATCATTTGTTTTTTTTATTTGTTTACCAGGAAAGTCCGACTAGGACAGAGCCTATTTTCAGCAGAAGCCTGGGGAGAAATGCTCCAGACGCATGTCTTTGGATTGTGGGAGGAAACCGGAGTACCCAGAGGAAACCCACACAAATGCAGGAAGAACATGCAAATGCTGCACAGAAGAAACCCTAGACAAGAATCGAACTGGAGAACCTCTTGCTATGAGGTGACAACATTAACCGCTGCACCACTGCACCGGTTGAGTCGGTTAAGTAGCAGTATGATAGCCTGAAAGGAGACAGTTGGTAGAGGAGTTTTTGGTGAGAGACTAGATCAAAAGCTTTAGAGAGATCAAGAAATAGGAAACAAGTTTGCCTTCATGTCTGGCTTTGTTAATGGTATCTGTGAAAGTTAATTAGGTCATCATAGTTTTATGGACAGGTCTAAGACCACACTGTGTGGGGGTCAGGAGCTTTTCCTGAAGAATATGTTGAAGAAGTTGCTTGAGAATGCACTTCTCCAGAATTTTTAACAAAGGGGATACAATGGCGATAGGACTGAAATTGATTATATCAGGTGAGGTTCCTCCTTTATGAAAAGGAATGATGAATTATTTTTTCCATAGAAAAGGACTGTATGATTCCTTGATAGATCTGTTAATTTGAAGAAAGGCAATATTTTTTCACCATTGTTGGTGTATTCTTCCTTTTTTCTTCTGTATAAAAAAAAACAACTTTACTTTGTCTATTTTGTTTTTGTTTGTAGTTGTACTATTCCAGTATGGCAGAAAAATCAACCTGTTTCAAGAAGTGCACTTCCTGTGGGCATAAGATACACCATTCTGATGCCCACATGGAGTGTGTGCATTGTTTAGGCCCTGCTCACCTTCAGATTTTATGTGAAATCTGTGTGGATTTTAATGCCAGGGCAGTCAGAGATAGGCATATCAAACTATTTTTAAAAGGTCTGTTGACTGCTTCCTCTTCTGCAGTTCCTTCTACATCAGGGGCTCAAACCTCCTCGGGAAATCATAAATCTTTGGAGACCAGGGAGTCTAGAAAGCCCTCCCCTGTCCAATCTGCTTCTTCAGCTCCAAGTTTGGAGTTGCCTTCAAAAAATGAAAAAGGCCTCGGATCCAACCTCATTAGTTCAAACTGCCCCTAAGGTCAAAAAGGTTTTGGATCTGACTTTGTCGGATCTGATCGCACACCCAGTCACATCTCCTCAGATCAAGTCTCAGTGCTTCTCTCTGGAGCCAGTATCTCTAAGATTAAAATCTCCTTTTCTAATGGAGACTCCAAAAAAGATTTCTCATCCTCCCTTGGCATCCTCCTCCATCAGGGCTTCCCGGAGTCTTTCTGAGCATAATGTGAATAGGATGATGAGAAGGTACCTTAGAGCTCAGATCCAGATGGGGTCCTTCAGGCTCTGTCCCCCATCAGAACCATGAGTCTGCAAACTTCAACACACCCTGTTATGACTCTTTCTCTCATCCAGCCTGTGGTTTCAGAGCTGTCAAATCGAAAGATACTGAGAGTTAAGGCATCGGGTCCAAGAATGTTACCTTCCTCAACTCCTACTCTTTCCCTGATCCATTCAGCTGCAAGCAATTTTGGTCCAGAGAGATGACTTCAGCTCCAAGGGTTTCAGAGCCATTGCTTCCCCTCTGTGCTTTGGCTTTGGATAGCTTGGGTCTGAGTCCCTCCTCGGGAGCAGAACCCAGAGGGAGTGGAACATTAGCTGAGCCAAGAGCTTCAGACTTGCTTATCTCCTCTAATAAATCACTCTACTGTATTTGTTAAATTACTCCTACCTATCCTATACACCACTGTTCTATCTGTAAAGTCTCAGCATAAGGCTTGTAAATTTAATGTTTGTGAATATCAATACAAATTTTATTATACTGACTGTTATACTATGTATTCACTAAAACTGCATCATAAAATGTGTTACTGTTAATACTGATTGCATTAAATATGATACTCAAAGCTTTTCTCCCTCTGGGTCTCCACTGGGAGACTTTCCAGTAAATAAATGTCAATAAATAAATAAATAAATAATGTATTTTGTATGTCATTATACTTTTAGTTGAAAAAACAATGTTATTAATGTTGCTGAGAATAGTAATAAGAAGATTCAGTTTGTTATTAACAAGTAATATGCAAACTGTGGATGGATGAGGTTGAACAGTTTAAGAAGGCTCACTCAGACAGTACATACTTGGCACTTATGAAAATGCAGGCTGCTATGTGGTCTGGTCTCCTGGAGGAATATTTGTTTGCCTTTGACAGGGATTCTAAGACATATTAAAAAGTGATTTCAAGAGAAATTAAAATTTTAGAGCTAGTGAGGGTTAACAATATTGGCACCTACAACTGCTGTGTACATTTAGGTGGATGTATGAATGGGCTTGTGTCAATGAGCTCATTTGAGTGGGGGGGTATCATATTGAGTAAATGATCTGTGTTTGGCAGGCAGGATGTCTGTGAGTGCGCATATATATATATATATATATATATATATATATATATATGCATAAATATCTGCATGTAACTGGGAAAGTGAATAATAACATTGCCTGCACCCATTCATTGCAGAGTTTGCCACTAGTGCACTGGTGGTAATTCTACGCCATGCAAATTAGTCAATAATAAGGTCTTCCTCATTGTGGCTAAACATGTCCCTGACTTGGATATTCTGTGACTCTGTACCCTGGACCTATTTGTGGTATGTAGTTTATGACAGTGAAATCCACATCTCTGAATCCCAGGGTTATTTCAGTACAAAGGGAAAATACTAGGAAAAGTGTGTACTGGCTCACTGACAGAACCCACACAGTAAAAGTAGCCGACTCCAAGTCCGACTTCAGACCAGTGAAAAGTGGAGTACCACAGGGTTTGGTCCTGGGTCCTCTCCTGTTCGGCATCTACTTCTCTGAACTGCTGGCCAACACAGAAGGTCTTTGGCTAACAAAGTTTGCAGATGACTGCAAACTGGGAGCCATAATAGAATCACCTAATGATGTAGACATTCTACAAAAGGGCATCACAGAAACAGATGCTTGGTGTCAAAGTCATGGCCTCAGGCTCAGTGCCAAGAAGTGCATGGTCATTCCCACTGGGAAAAACTCGGTACCCATGAGCTACCACATAGGCGGTAGCTCACTAAACACTGAAAGTGTGATAAGAGACCTCAGGACACAGGTGGACAGTAGTCTCTTCTTTGATAACCACATCGCCACAGTAGTCAGGAAATCCTTCTACACAGCATACCTCATCACAAAAGGGTTCTCCTCTAGAAAAAAGGAGGTCATTGTTCCTCTCTACTCATCCCTCATCAGACCTGTTACAGAGTACAATGCTCAGTTTGGCATGTATCTCACAAGACACCTACAACAATTGGAAAGGCCACAGAAATACCTCACTAAGAGGATTACTGGCCTCAAACAGATGTCATACGCAGACCATCTCACAAAACTCCAGCTCTATTCCGTTGCATAACGCCTACTCAGAGGCGATCTCTGCCTAACATACAAAGCTATGTCAAACCCAGAGGTGTTGGACATGTTACACTTAAAGAAATCCCAATCTCTCCGAACCACATGCTCCAGGGACCTAAACCTTGTCAGCACAATAAACAGAACATGCTGGAGGGATAGATTCCTGTCCCAGAGACTTCCCATACTCTGGAACAAACTACCCATTCATGTCAAGCAAAGCTCCTCATTGGCCCTCTTTAAGAAAAATCTTGATGACTGGATGGGAAATAGAAAATTCACTCTGGGGATCACTTCTGAGGCACTGCTTGACAGGGGCACAGGAAAATAATTTTCTTGGGAGGTGAAAGCCAGGGAACCTTTTTGGCTAGGCCAGGGCCAATAGCCACTAGTACCTACCTAAGAACCTATAAGGTTTTAATAATAATCTTGGCGAATAACAGAATATGACAGCAGGATGGTTCTAGGTTCTTTAAACTCAGGGAGATGTGTATAAGAAACATTAGGTATTAGTTTAGTTAATCTGGATCAGGCAAAATCATATAGTGTTATGGTTTGCTTTTAAAAATAAGATAGAAGGTGGTATTAGCTCGAAAAGAAGTTAATTATGGAATATAAATGGATGATTCATAAAGGGAAAATGAAATTGATGAATATGGCAAGTAAATCCATGAATATAATTAAGCCATGTTAGCTGAGAAATACATTACATGTATAGCTCAGGAATTAAAGAATTGTCTGTAGAAGACAAGTTTACACTTAAATCAGCTAAGTGTTAGAAACAGAGTAAGACACATTCTTCTGAACATGGAAAAGCATTGCCAGTTGAGGCTAAATAATGTAAAAAAGACAGGCACATGCATAGTCTGGACATGGGTCCCAGGCAGTATATGAGACATATTAGCAATATTAGCAAGAACTGCAAAATCTTTTCATTAGAAAATTTAGCATGAGAGAAAATAAGGATATGGGAAGATATGTCCGTAGGTGGGACATAAAAGTGCCAAGAAATGAATAAACTTTCACTTTATTCCTGTTAAAAGTACCATTAAAATGGAAATGATAATTCCACCCTAGGAGAATATAGTATTCCTTATTATTATTATAAAAACTTGGAGAAAAACAATGAGAAATGGTTAATGGTGTCTTCTGGTGAACCCACTTCCCCTGAAGAATCTCTGCTAAGGGTCTATGTTAATGCTGATATGAAAAGACTAAGAAATCATTTGGACAATTGGAAAATGATTTACCTATTGAATTACGATTACAGAATTTTGGCATGCATAACACAAAACAGAATGTAGGCTTAAGAAAGTACATTTTTACCTGGTGAAGGCACAAGGTATTACTAATGGTCTCGGATTATCAAGAGTATTGTAGTTACCAAAAGAATATATGAAACAACTTCAGTTAGCAGGTGAAGCAGGATTATTATAAAGACTTATGATTCCATATGTCATGATTCATTATTGCAGACAGAGAAATTAGGGTTAATCAAGAGATTAGTATTGCTCATAACAGAAATGTATTATCATTCATGTGTTCAAACACAAGTAAACGGCTATGCTAGAACACCCACATTAATGAAACCTAGAATTCAACAGGCATATTCTCTAAGTATGTTATTATTTGGATTGAGTTTGTATTTTGTTGTACATAGTATTAAATGGATAATTGAATATGCATAGCAACTGAAATTTCTAGTAATTTTAACTTATGCAGATGATATGATTTTACGTGTGGACAGTACAGAAAGATTCAAACAGATCACAAGATGTATTAATAAAGATGTGACTGACAGTCAGTCCAGGTAAAAGTAAAGGAGCTGGATACGACAGAATTTAAGAATGCATTGTCTTTCTATTTCAACAAGTTTTCAATTTTAGGAAGCAGTTTGGGATATGAAAAGTAGTTAAAAATCAGTAAGAAGATGTTTTGGTTGAGATGCAAGCTAGATTACAAAATCAGGGAATGTTTCCCATGTCATCTGAATAAAATTTTGCAGGGGTGTGTGTGGTTCCTTCCTGAGAAAATGGAAACAGCTGTGAGGGAGTTATTTTTTCTACAATATATGACAATAAATATAACCGCATTGAAAGAGGAATATTATATCAGGATTAGAAAAACAATGAATTAAGAATGTTAAATGCAGTTCTACATAATTAAACCATTTTCTTACATGCATTTATGAAAGCTATCGGCAATAATTTTTTCAGCAATACTTGGGAAAGTATTATGGAAAGTTATTGAAAAGATGGTGAAAAGGTGATTGAAAAATGTTAAAAAATGCAGAAATCTGTAATTTCTTTAAAAAGTCAGAATAGGGGAAATACAAGTTTCCTTGGTTTTACCAGGGACTTTAAAGTAGATATAGCAAGTATTATGTAAAGATGTTTAAAGTTAACACGCATTCAAAAAATAATGACAATTTGGAAAAACATCTTTTAATGGACAGTTTTGGAGGTTATCACATAAAGAAATTATCAGTTAAAGCTAAAATTTTACATAAATACTATAAGAAAAGATTACGTTTATGTGGAAATCTGAAAACTATTGAGCATGTTTATTTAGAAAGTAAAGAGGTGAAAACTTCTTGGCAAGATTTTTCTAAAGTACGAATGCTGCTTCAAGTACTGGTAGATGATTTATCTACAGATTAGCTGTTTTATGGGATTATTGATGGGGAAGTTTGATGACATATTGCATTGGTTGTCTATGTTATGGAAAATTTGGACAATAAGATAAACAAAACTATTATACAATAAGTTATGGAATATTGAAGAAATGTGTTCCAACATTACTTCTTTTAGAAAAAAATGCTGTGGTCTGTAATAATGTTATTATGCAATGTTGCTGTTTTGCATGGTTCTTGATATAAAACTAATTAAACCCATATTCTTTTCAATATATTTTTTAGATAAATAAGCACTGAGCCACAGTTCTGCCTTCTAAAAGATCAAGATGGGCAGAAATAGGGAGAGGACTGTGATGACCCACCACTGCCAACCTGTAATCAAGGAGCCTCAATCCTCATCACTGGCAATAGTGGGGAACATTCACTGGGAGGATGACAGGTACACACACAGTATTTCAAGATACAGCTCTCTGCATCAAGTGCAATCTCCCTTAACAATACAAAGACACAACAGTCAGTACGGGGCTGGTTTCTCCCTCTTTCTCCAGATCCTCAATAAAACTCACAGCTATAGAGTTGAGATCTCAGCTGAGTGACCAAGCCAAGACCTCCAGCACCCTCTCTGTCCAACCAGAGCTTTGTGTCCCTGCCCAGGTAGCTGATACACACACTCTTTGAGGTTTGATTTACACACTCACACACCTGGGAAAGTCTGGCACAGGTTTACTAGCTATGCCCCCCTTCTGCCCAGACTATAAGATAGTTATTACTGCCACCACTCACTCCTTATCAGCTGCTTTAAGGCCCTTAAAAAGGGTGTCCAATCTTACTGTTTAATATTAATATTAACACAAATGGTAGTTTGACCAAGAGCAAGGCTGTTAGGAGTGGCCTACACAGTGTCACTAAATAAATATACAAGTATTCTCAAAACTTAAATAGCTCTGCACAGATCATACCAATGAAAGGTTTAAATATAGTTAATAATAAATAATAAAAGAACAAGACAATACTAAATATACATTCACAGTCACATCGGAATTCAAAACCGCAAGAAATATTTAAAACAACATTGCAGGGCAGTCTCAATTAAATAAAGAAAAATATCTAAGCTAAGCTTTACTACATTCCTGACTGAATCCCATGGAACAACTGGTCAACACTCCCACAAGAGGGGACAACATATTGGACTTGGTCATCACCAACAAGGGGGCTCAATGTTCCACACCAGACGTAAATCCCTCGTTGGTAAGATCAGACCATAAACTTATCACAATGGACATCCACATCTTGACCCCGCCCCCAGCCAAGGAAACCACTGTGAAAAATTTCTCAAAAGCAAACTTCACACTTCTCAAGACCGAGGTGGAAAGTTTCAAAGCCCTCGGGCAAATGGAAAATGCTACCCAAATCACAGAATCCTTTACAAATGCACTCTATGAGCACCTACAGGAATGCATGGATCGTGCCATCCCAAGTAATACCAAGACTCATTCCTCCAAAAACAGGAGACCAGTCTGGTGGACCCCTGCCATAAATAAGCTATAAAACAGAAGGAGGAAACTATTACATGACAAAGCAAAATCCAAAAAGGGAAGGCATCCTTGATCAGTACTAGCAAGAAACTTCGATCCCTCATAAAATCATCAAAGGCCAGCTTTGAAAGAAAAATCGCCAAAGACTCTAAAGATAATCACAAGGCGTTCTTTAGCTCCATCAAGAATCTGGGTGGCAGCTCTCAGATCTGCTCTGAGCTGGTGCAAAATGGCACAAAATACACTGAACCCACAGACATTGCCAACATCCTGGCGGACAGGTTCAGTGCAAACTTCACCCCCCTTCTCCCCCAAAAGGGCCTGTGTCTATCCCAGAAGAATACAGTCCCCCAGACATCACAGACACACAGGTGAAAGCAGCCCTCTCCAAAGTAAAAAACACAGCATCAATGGGACCGGATGGTATCCCGGGCTGCGTCTTACACGAGCTCCAAAATGAACTAAACCCTCACATGAATTCACTGTTCCAAATCAGCCTTACCACAGGTTATGTACCCAAAGAATGGCATACAGCAACAGTGATCCCACTCCACAAAGGTGGCGTCACAACGGATCCCGGGAACTATCGCCCTATAATCCTGACTAGCCTGGTCTGCAAGGCTATGGAGTGCATCATCATGGATCTCATAAACAAAGACATTGGGAACCTCCAAACACTAGACCCTACCCAATTCGGCTTTGTTAAGGGCAGATCTTGCCTCTTAAACCTAGTTGACTTCTTCAAAACAGTTACCAAAGCCTTAGATGAGGGAAAGGTAGTCCACACAGCCTACCTAGACCTCGCAAAGGCCTTCGACACAATACCCCACTCTGGTATCATAAATAAGCTTACCAGCTTAAATATCAACCCATATGTCACAAGATGGGTTGCAAACTGGCTCAGGGATAGAACTCACATGGTCAGAGTCGTGGGTGCCATGTCCGACTCTAAACAAGTTACAAGTGGCATCCCACAGGGATCAGTCCTGGGACCCCTCTTGTTCAGTATATACTTCTCTGAGGTACAGGCAAACATGGGAGGACTGTGGCTGACCACGTTCGCAGATGATTGCAAACTGGGAGCCATAATAGACTCTCTGGCTGACACAAGCATCCTCCAGAAGGGCCTTACGGAGACTGATACCTGGTGTCAGAACCATGGCCTCAAGCTAAATGCAAAAAAATGCATAGTCATCCCCTATGGGAAAAACAAAGTGCCCACTAACTACCATATAGGAGGTAATACATTAATTACGGAAGAAGTAATTAGGGATCTGAGGATCCAATCACATTGCCAAAGTGGTTAGAAAAACCTTCTATACAGCCCACCTAATCACGAAAGGGTTCACATCTAGATCAAGAGAGGTCATTGTGCCCCTCTACTCATTGCTCATCAGGCCCATAATTGAGTACAATGCCCCATTTGGGATGTACCTTACCCAACACCTGCAACAGCTGGAGAGACCTCAAAAATACCTCACCAAGAGGATTGTGGTCCTCAAACAGATGCCTTATGCAGCTTGACTAAAGAAACTCCAGTTCTACTCAGTTGCTTACCACCTAATCAGAGGTGATCTCTGCCTGACATACAAGGTCATGTCTAACCCGGAATTGTTGGACATGCTCCACCTCAAGAAAACCAGATCCATTAGAGCTACATGCTCCAGGGATTTAAACCTTAGCACAACAATAAATAGGACATATCCCAAAGGCTTCCCGCGCTCTGGAATAGAATCCCAGTCCATGTTGGGCAGAGCCCCTCGTTGACCCTCTTCAAGAAGAATCTTGATGAGTGGATGGGAAATCGTAAATTTCCTCCTGGGATCACTTCTATGGCCCTGCTGGACAGAGGCTCAGGAATCTAGTCTAAAAGGGAGGCGAAAGCCAACACATTCTGGCTAGGCTTATAAATGCCCTAGGGCAGATAACCTAGTACCTAGGTATGAACCTATGAACCTATGAATCTAACAGAATTATACTATAATCTAAGAACTTACTAATACAGTAAGGCAGATGTGGTGAATGGATCTTCTAGTTGTTATCATGCCATGTCTCACTAAGAGACTTCTCAAATTAATATCTCAAATATTACTGCTGGGATAGCTTGCAGAATTACATCATTTCTTGTCATATGACTGTAGTTCCCAGGTGAAACCCCCACTGCTGGAAGCTGGCAATATTTAGCATCTACCTGTAAAAATACATAGACCTCAAATCTTTGGCAGATGCTGGAAGTCATAAAACAATTGCATTTCTTCATGTTTTCAGAGGTAGTAATTAGTTCATTCCAAAGACAATACAGAAAGCTTCTCAGTACAGACTATGTGTCTCTAGGTACAGTGAAAACTGAAGGACACCATCTTTTACTGCGTACCCTATAAAGTAATTTAATTTCAGGCATTTTCCTAACATTTGCTGGACTGAAGTTAACCTCCTGTATTTCAGTTTCGACTGTTAAAATATATACACTTAGACAGCTGCAATAGTGAATGTACATTTCTGTTCTCGTCCAGCAGGGCACAATGTGGATGCATTTCAAATGCACATTATAAAATACCTTTTCAACACACATGGCTGTACAAACCAGTTTGATATATACATGACATAAAGTTCTAATACAGTTGCAACACGAGCATCTTATATAAATCATGTTGATATTCACAAATGACATACAATTATTTACAAAATTCCAGACAGCTGTGCTGGCAGTATCTCCCTTCATTACAAGGACCATATTCTCTTTATTGTTGAAAATGTTAGTCTCTGTTTTTTCTCACTTATGGAAAACACAGACCAGACAGGATATCAGAATCCTCAGTTCCAGAAGTACAATGGAAGAGGAGCTCAGGCTAACCACTAACATGTTTACCACCCCAGGATGCAAATGGCTGTGAAGTTGATGCCTCTGTTTATGGCCCACTGTCATCATTTCAGTGCACAAAGGGTAAATGCTTATGGTGTCCTGCTTTGTTAAACGAGATGTGATGTGCTTGCTTGTCAGATCTGATGAGGATGGGCTCTGTCCCCAAAGCTTCCTCTAGAATCTTCTGATCAACAATGCACCGACAGTAGTTCAAACTGAATGATGAGTAGCCATCTCTTCTGTGGGTCCATTTTGACTGAACCACAGGACTGCCGAGAAAGGTTCTTTACACCATCAGTGCAGCATGTGTCATCAGACTATCCAGTGTAAGTGTGGAGACCATCCATTACTCCAAAGCCTGGTGATAAAGGTCAGTTAGCATGGAGTGAGTCTGCAGCAATGAGGGGTCACTGTCTACTTGAATACTCATTTCTCTTGTGTGCAAATTAGATTATGAAGAGAGTAGCTATCATAAAGTCCAAGAGGCACAGCAGGGCATCAGTCTGAAAACTCTTCAGCTTCTTTAACTATGTTGCTATGACTTTAACTTCAGGAAGCTACTTCATACGCAGTAACGAATGTTATTCAAAAATATCTAACTCTGCAAAACTAAAGGAAATCTTCTGCATTGGAACAAGAAAGGAATTCTCACAAACTATAGTGACTCCCTTCAGAACTGGGAAACAAGGGAAGACTCAAGTAAGGAATACTGTCGGAAAGCCCTTCACTGTGGCCAGCAGAGTATAGTTAATCCTTCATACCTTCCATCACAACAGCACCATGGTAAACATTTTAGGCAGTGAGTCAGCACCAAATGTAAACATTTTGTAGTGAAACTGATGTCCGCTCAGTAGCACAATTAAAAGAAACTCTTAAGATGATTCAGGTACTAATTTGCCAAAATACTTCGATGAAGTCAGGTAATATTATTCAAATTCCCTGTTAAAGGAGTTACATGACTATTTGGAAAGACACCATCCAGAACTATAGGGCATTCTAAATGCCTTATATATTTTGGCTCCTGCCTTCTCTAGGCAGAGGAAAGTGGTTGTTTCCTAGATAAAAGTGGTAGGAGGGTAGGAATCTAATACCACTGGGATAACAATACTTCACCATCTATGGCTATGATGAATATATTTACATAACTGTACAGCATCATTACAGGAGTCACTGTAATGATAGAATTTTATCTATGGGAAGAGTACTACACGAGAAGCTACCTCCATAGGGTGATTGTTTTATAGTTCCAAGAGAACTTAAGGTGGGCTGTTCTATGGAAAATAATTTTGGTAAAGAAGTGATGCCCAAAGCATTAAGAAAAAAATTCATATCATCAGACAGAAAATGTTCTTATTGTGAAATTCATATCAGGAAAGACAGTTATTTAATGCCTACTTCACAGCTAACAGAATTTTCACAGGACTTTGCACTAGTCCACTTTTTGAAAGGACATTGGTGACTACTGGTAGAGTTACAAAGACTGAGTTTACAAATGAGCTTTATGTGTATGAAATTAATATTAAAATAAACAGAAGTGGAAGAGCGACAATTAAAAGAGGAAATTATAAAGATACAGAAGAATGTGGTACTGCATAGTAGCTCATAACATTTTAAATGACTTTTTTGTACAAAGTATCAAAAGTTACGACACATTTATAAAATATGAAAATCAGAAAATTTAATGGGATGAAGAGCATGTGTTAGACTAATGTTCCTATTACACAAAGTAGTTCCACTGACAGCATAGCAAATACAGACTCCTTCTGCTGGTGGAGATGTTTCCTGCTGAACTGCCTTCCCACCACCAATACCCCAGCCACCCCTCATGATATTACATTTGAAGGATCTAATCTCCAGCCAGAACTCTACCTACTCCCCACCCTTCTTCATACCTTTCAATCCCTTACAGCAAGAAATCTGGATATAGCCAAAAACATTGGGGGATGAAGGCACAAAAATAGGGACAATTTTTAAATCTTGCTCTTACAAACTTAGAAAGCTGATAGAATAGCATGAATTTCTAAAGGGTATGAAGTCTGAAATTCAAATGTCTGTCATTATTTTTTAACTTCAGTCTTTAATGATTTAACAGAAACCACAATTTTATGAAAAATGGATAAAAAATATGAGGCAAAAAATCTGGACATTCTGCGAAAATCTTTACAGTTAAAAGGTGATCTCTTCTTAAAGGCATATATATAAGTATAGACATATCCTGGGCACAATAATACACACACAATTCCTAAACCATCAGTCTACATTTAAGCACTTTAACTTTCTTTCCTGTCACCCAGTCTTTACTTCCCATTCAAATCACTAAATCCTCACATTTACCATACCAAAATAAAAATAACTGCTACAGTTAAACCAAAACAAGCTTACCAAACATATCCATTTTCTTTCTATTACCACTCTGTAGGGATCCCAACACTGGCCCCTCCTCCTATTCTGACTCCCCAGTAGCCTCAAAAAGCCAATCCATCTCCTTCCAAAACAAGGACCACACCGTGATCACCAAAATCATCACACCCCAACCCACATATTTCACACTCACCCAAACATCTGAAATTAATTTCCTTAAATGCTGGTAGCATCTATAATAAAATTTCAGAACTCCATGTTTGGATATCCCACAGTACACCACATATTCATGCCATAACTGAAACATGGCTAAAACGCCATATACTTGACTCTGAAATATCACTTCCTGGTTATAATATCATGATGGCTTATATAACTCAAAAAAGGGAGGCAGAGTAGCTTTACTATACCCTGACTATCTTTACATCCTACCCTACAATAAACCTAATCCTAAATTCCATAATGCTGAAATCCTCATCTCCCATCATAAATTAAATAACCATAGGCACATTTATGTTATGTACTTACCATAACTATGCATCTGTGTTGTTCATTTTCATTCTTCCTCAAGGAATGGGTTTGAATCCGATCCTCAGATCTGACTCAGCCACTTAGTTTTGCAGTCTAGGATCTGATTCTCGAGCTCCTCTCTTTACTCATAGTGCCCCTGATCACTGCTTTACCTCAGATCGAGTTTGCTGCCTCTAAGCTATGTTCAAAAAAGTGTAATATAGCCATAACATTGCGCGAAAAAGATGTAACAGAACAGACCAAAGGCACAAATAGGTACAATGGCTCCTGATAAACTCTATCAGGTCATTCCTAAAGATAAGGAAGGGGGAAGGTGGCAGGGAAGTTGACAAAAAATGAAAATGAACAACACAGACGCATAGTTATAGTAAGTGCATAACTTAAATATGATGTTGTCATTTTCATTTGTTCCTCAATGAATGGGACACAGTTCCCAGCTACAGTAATGTTGGGTGACCCTCATGGAAGGATGTTCCGAAGAGCCAAATGTAGCTCTATACCTGGAGATAATGTCCAGTTTATAATGACCCACAAAGGTATAAGCTTTAGACCACATGGCAGCTGCACAAATATCATCAATGGAAGCTCAACAGATGATGTAGCCATTGACCTAGTTAAATGAGGAATGAGATTTTGGTTGCCTTGGTAGGTCAAACCTTTTAAGGAGTACACACGAGAAATACCCAACTTGTTTTTTGGCAAAGGAAATGAATAATAGATCAGTCTTCCTAAATTCCTTCATTCTATGAAGATAGAACAAAAGTTGTCTATGTACATCTAAAGCATGGAGCATGTACTGTCCTTTATTTACAAATTTAGGGAAGAAAACTGGCAAATTGATGACATGATTGATATTTGCTTCTGATGCAACTTTGGGTAAGAAACATGGATATGTATGTGCAGCAAGTGTGTTCTTATGGAAGATCAAGTAAGGCAGTTTTGAACAGGATGCTTGAAGATCACCTTACCGAAGTTATGGCTTCGAGAAAAAGAAGTTATGTCTTACTATAACGTTCCATCTGTGTTGCAGAGCTTCACTAATCCTTAACAGTGGGCTCGGTTCTGAGTCTCGGAACTGACTCGGCCATTTACTCCAGCTTGCACCATCCAAACTCGAGCCAGGCACTACTCACAATGCTCCTCTCAAAATTACCTCAGACTGAGTTTGCCCAACACAGTGGTAGACAGACAAGCAGAAATTATAGTCAAAATAATAGACAAAATAATCAGAGACCAGATATGTGTTCTTCATATGAAGCTAGGTATGGAAAATCCCATCCACTAAGAGTCTCAAGTTGGGGGGAAGGAAGGTGGGGATGTTAAGGATTAGTGAAGATCGACAACACAGGTGGAACATTATGGTAAGACATAAGTTCTTTATCTGATTTTGCCAATCTTCACTCAGTCCTTGACAGTGGGACAGAGGCCCCAGCTACTTTAGTCTTAAGAGGTCTCACAGAAGAATATTCCTACGCACCATCGAGCCGAATGATGCCTGCCCCTCAAGACCTGATCTAAATTGTAATCAGTGATAAAGGTATGATGATAAGACCAAGTGGCTGCTGCGCAGATATCGCCCAAAGATGCTCTGGCATGAAAAACTGCAGAAGTTGCCATCACTCTCGTTGAATGGGCTTTAACTGGATGTGAAATTTGGAGCCCGCTAGAATGACAGAAGAAAGTTATACAGTCTCTAAGCCATTTGGCCATGGTAACCTTTTAAACTGGATTACCTAACGAGAGAGAGGTGTATGCCACAAATAATTGGTCAGATTTTCCAAAATCCTTTGTTCTGTGAAGATAAAAATTTAATTGTCTGTGGACGTCGAGTAAGTGAAGGGCATACTCCCCTTTATTAGAAAAATTAGGGAAGAAGGCTGGCAATTGTAGAGTTTGGTTAATGTTAGATTCTGAAACAACCTTTGGTAAAAAGGTTGAATTTGTCCTAAGGACAACCCTGTCCTTGTGAAATATTAAATACGGAGGTTTGCAGGATAAGGCCTGAAGTTGAAATACTCTTCCGGCAGATGTATTACCCACCAAAAATAAAGTTTTCCAAGACAAATATTTTAAGTCACAAGCTGCTGATGGTTCAAAAGGGTTTACAGTAAGGGCCTGAAGAACTAAAGTTAGATTCCAAGGAGGAATGGGTTCCTTAAATGGAGGTCTTAACATTAGGAGACCCTTTAAAAAATGCTTTACAAAGTTTGTTTGACATTACAGATGCACCATTAAGACCCATATGAAGGTTCAAAATTGCCACTAGCTTTCATTCTTGAAGCAGAGGAAACAGATTGGTAAAGGATAGCTAGAAAATACAAGACCTTATGAATAGGACTCATATAAGGGTCTAGTCCATTGTCAAGGGACCAGTTAGCAAATTTTTCCCATTTACTTTGATACAGCTTCCTAGTAGAAGGTTTGTGATGAGCGACAATAATTTGTCGGACAGGAGAAGAAAGGGAAGTATGCCTGGCAATCGTGGGAATTGGAGAAGCTACGCAGTGAGCTTGAGATTTTGGAGATTTGGATGAACCATGCCTACCGGATGAGACAGCAGATGGTTCCTCTAGGAACAGTAGCTATTAAGATGGACAACATGACAGTAGTCTGGTACATCAACAAATAAGGGGGAACCAAATCTTACCCATTGTGTTGAAAAGCCCTCAGGGTTTGGCAATGGGCAATTTCTGAAGAAGAAGAGGCCAAAGGAAGGGGAAACCAAGCTTTTCAAGGCCAGAAGGGGGCAATGAGGATTACTGAATTTTCCTTCCTCTTGGCTTTCTTTAGGAACTGCAGTATCAGGGGAGTTGGGAGAAAGACATTGAGAAGATGGGGGGGGGGAGCAATCATGGAGGAGAGCATCTCTGGGTTACTCCCCCTACGGGGAGAGTAGGGCAAAATAACTTCTGCACTTGTTGTTCAAAGGCGAGGCAAAAATATCACAGCAAGGTTTGCCCCAATGGCAGAAAATCTTGTTTGCCACTACAGGATTGAGAGACCACTCGTGAGGCTTGAGGATAGTTCTCCTCAGCTTGTCTGCTATTATGTTGGAGCTCCCCAAGATATGCATTGCAGTGAGAAAGCGTTTTGAGGAAATTGCCCATTGCCAAACTCTGAGGGCTTCTCAACACAATGGGTAAGATTTGATTCCCCCTTATTTGTTGATGTACCAGACTACTGTCATGTTGTCCATCTTAATAGCTACTGTTCCTACAGGAAGGATGTCTTGGAATGCTTGCAATGCTAATAGCACTGCCCTCATCTTTAGAACACTGATGTGCAAGTTGGCCTCCAGATGGGACCATGTGCCTTGGACTGTCCTTCCCAGGTAATACCCCCCCATCTGGGAAGCATCCGTAGCCCCTATGGATTGGGGCTGGGGAAGAATGAATGGCCGACCCAAGAGAATCTGATCAGAGTGCAGCCACCACATGAGATCCTGTTTGCAGTGATTGGTAATCAAGATTAAGTGAGACATTGGTAGTTGCATCAGAGACCATTAGGAAGCAAGTAACCATTGCAAAATATGCATGTGATACCTTGCTAGGGGAACAAGAGTGATAGATGCTACCATGGAGCCTAACATTTGTAGGACTAGTCTTGATGGAACCCTTTTGTTTTATAGAATTCGTCTGATTTGTGATCTGATGCGCTGAAGTCTTTCTGGAGGGAGTAAGGTAATTCCTGTTTAAACGGGCTTTGATAAATTCTAATTGGTGATGGGCTGCAAGCTTGACTTCTCAAAATTTATGGTTATGCCTAATACCTAGAGATGTACAGATGTGTAGAGTATAGTCTCTTGCCCGTTCTAACTGACGCCTGGTGGTAGCGGTAAGGAGCCAGTCATCGAGGTAAGGAAATACTCTAAATCCTAGCAGTCTGAGATGAGCTGCCACCACTGCCATGCATTTGGTGAACAGCTTGGGGGCTGTGGTGATTCCAAAGGGCAGCGCTCTGAATTGGAAGTGACTGGATCTCATCTGGGAGCACAGATACCTCCTGGAGCTCTTGTCCATTTTTATATGGTAATAAGCATCCTGGAGGTCTACAGAGCACATCCAATTGCCTTTTTCCAAGAATGTAAGTATCGACTGTACTGACACCATCCGGAGTTTGGTTTGCTGAACTACCTAGTTGAACTGGCTGAGATCCAAGATGGGTCTCCAGTCCCCTGTTTTTTTGGGTACCTAAAAGAACCTTGAGTGAAGCCCGGATCCTGTTTAGTCTGGTGGGACATTTTGGATGACTCTTTTGTCTAGAAATTTTTGAATTTCTAAAGCTGCTGCTTCCCTGCGACTGGGTGGCACATCTGGGAGTTTCTTCTGGGATGATGGGGAACTTCTTCTTCTTTCAGCTTTTCCCGGTTAGGGATCACCACAGCGGATCACCTGTCCGTTCATGACTGGCAGTGTTTTACAGTGTCGAGTTGCCAGCCCAGCGCCCAACCATCCACATAAGGCACACACACGCACACACACCTAGGGCCAATTTAGAATGTCCAATCCACTACAGCATGTCTTTGGGATGTGGGAGGAAACCGGAAAACCCGGAGGAAACCCACGTGACCACAGGGAGGACATGCAGACTCCGCACAGAAGGCACCCCAGCCGAGGATTGAACCGGAGAACTTCTTGCTGTGAGGTGGCAACGCTAACCACTGCACCACCATGGCCGCCCCTGGGATGATGGTGAACTGATAGTGGAATTTTGTAATCTCTGGATATTATTCCCTGCACCCATTTGTCCATAGTTAATGTTTGCCAGGCAGACTGGTGCAGAGGATGGCATTCGGGCACCCATTCAGGGGTGCTGGTAAGAAGTACCGAAGAAAGAGTCTCTGGATCTCTGGTTTTGAGGTCCATTTCTGCCTCTGAGGTGGTGTCTTCCGTTACTTCCCACTTTGCTCCGGGGAAAGTCTTTGCCACGTTCATCATGGAAAGACCCTTTGCCACATGAATCATGCAAAGGCCCTTTGGATTTTTTAAACATTAGTCTCCCACTTCTCTGGTTCTTGGAGTAGGGCCTCTGAGGAGTGCAGAAACACCTGCCTATGGCAGAAAGGGTCTTAGCATCCTTTTCACATTTGGTTAAAGTGTCTTTAACCTTGGGACCAAAAAGAGTAGATCTGTTAAACGGTGTGTTGACGAATGATGCTTTGAATGGCTCTGCAAAGTCACACAAGTGCATCCAGAATGCCTTCTAATGCCTATGCCTGAACCTGCTGCTCTGGAAGTCCCTTCATCTGCATGAGCAATCAGCCTCATGGACAAGTTAGAAATTCCATTAAGAGTTGCTAGCTGAGAGGTAACTTTGTCCCGTACCTCTTCAGGCACTGCTCCTTCGAGGGTATCCGAGAGCTCCTTGATCAGATCCCTCTGTAGTCTTGCAAAGTGTGCCATATAATTCAAAGACCAGAGAGCGAAGGTCGTTAAAGCATAAATGCATTTTCCGAATCTATGCAAAGTCCTAGACTCCTTGCTAGGAGGATCGATAGTCAGACTTTTCTCACCAAGTTCCCTTTTTGTGGCCGCCGCTATCACCATGGCGTCAACGGGTATTCCTTTGGACCAGTGAGGCTTACCCTTAGGGGCTGATAAGATACAATCAGGCATTTTGGGGATTGGCTCGATGGCATCGGGCATCTTCCATGCCCACTGAGTGAAAAATTTAATGAGATCGTCAGCAGGGGGAGAGATCCAAGAGGTAGAGGGCTGGGCATGAAAATCCTCCAGGTATACTGACTCGTCCAAGGAAGGTTGGATGGAGGACCAGCCACCCCTCTGTTTCAGGATTTCTAGGATGTCCCAGAAGGAAACACCATCAGGGGTGACCTGGGAGAGCCTTCCCCTTCATCAAAATCAGTATCTTCGGTGAAATACTCCTCCAGGAAGTCTAAGTGCTTCCTCTTACACTTCTTCTTTACAGGAACTTCCTCAGGGGCCCTGTTTCCCAGGGATGAGATGAATGGCAAGTCAGGTCAAGGGGATGCAGACAGCTGTCCTGACAGGGAAGGCAAAGACTGTGAGTGTGGCTAGGAACAGAGGACAATCCCCTCACCGTCAAAAGCTGATCCACCAGTCTCAAAATGTCGGCTTCTGAGAGACTCTTAGTGGATCAGATCGAGGCAGTCAAAGGAGACTTAGGAGGTCTCACTTCGAGAAAGGGACTTGGTGGCCTGTCTTTAAAAGGATCAAAGGTTGGTGAGTATCTTGTCCTAAGAAACGGAGGCAGCTGTGACTGTTTCAGCACAGAGGGTACTCTGGGTACTGAAGAAGTCGCTGCCGACTCCAACACTGTCTTGGGTGTTGAGTTAGATAATCCTTCCAGTGCCGAAGAGCTCTTCGGCACCAAGGTCAGTTTAGAGACCTTCTTGGATGGTTCTGATGTATTAGGAAGTGAAGAAGGTCTTTTCTCAGTGGAGGAAGAAGAGGAGGATGAAGATGAGCTAGCTTCAGTCCTAGACCCAGAAATGGCCTCTTTGAAATCAGATTTGAGGAGTTCCTTCAAGATAAGTTCATTTTCCACTCAGTAAGGGTACGGGTGGAGAACCCGTGACAGTTTGAGCAATTTTTCTGAAGATGTAGTTTCTCCAGACAGCATACACATAAGGTGTGCCCATCAGAACTGGGCATCTTAACCTGGCACTTCTGGCACCTTTTGAAACCGAAGTTGTTTTTTGAAGATTTGACAGGGGAGAGTTGCTTTTTAGCCACAACTAAAAAGGGCTGAACCACAAAGACACACACATACACACACAAACACACACACACACACACACACACACACACACACACACACACACACACACACACACACACACACACACAAACTTTTTTTAACAATTAAAAGGGATAGAAAAGGAAAATACTAACAATTCAGGAATACATAAAAAAGGTAATAAAGGAAAGAAATGTATCAATGATGGTACTTAAAGAGACTACCAATGGTATAAAGAAGAGAAAAGAAACACACTCCCTTGAAGCTACGAAAGGAGTGGGTAGACAGAAAGAAGACTAAGAAAGTCATCCAAGGCTCAAGAGAAGGACAAACGCATCTGACCTATGAAGCGGCAAATGAGATCTGAGGTAATTTTGAGAGGAGCATTATGGGTAGTGCCTGGCTCGAGAGTTTGGAAGGCATGAGCTGGAGTAAATGGCCAAGTCAGTTCTAAGGCTCAGAACTGAGCCTACTGTCAAGGATTGAGTGAAGACTGACAACATCAGATAAACTGCTTTCCAAGAAAGAAATTTGAGGTCCACTTTTGCAGAGGGTTCCAAGGATGACTGTATCAGACTCTGTAAAACTAAAGTAAAATCCCAAGATAGTACAGAGTCCTTAACAGGTGACCTAAGTAAAAAAAAATACCCTTAAGAAAAGTCTTAGACAGCTTAGATGTAGCCAAAGGGAAAGCATTATCTCTGACGTGAAAATTCGAAATGGCAGCCATTTGAACTTTAATAGTAGAGAAACTGGCCCCACCTTTAAAAAGAAATGTTAGAAATTCTAAAATAGCAGGGATTGGAACAGAGAAAGGATCCAAATCAATCTGTTGAGCCCATAAGGAAAATCTCTTCCATTTACTTTTATAAATCTTTCTTGTGGAGGGTTTCTGAGATGAAAACAAAAATCTTTGAACAGGAGAGGAAAGCCTGGAATGTCAAGCCATCACTGGAATTGGAGAAACTATGCAGTGGATTTGAGGCCTGAAATGTCCGGATGAGTCAGGCTTGATGAGTGTGAGAGGAAATCTGGACTGGGGTCCAGTGTCCAGGGAGGGCATATAAGATGACACCAAAGGATGGGAAACCAAATCTGCTGAGGCCAAAAGGGGGCAATGACGATTACTTTGCTCTTCAACCTGAAAGCTTTGTGAAGAATCCTGGGGGTAGAGGCTGATAAGCATACAGAAGGCTGAAAGGCCAAATTTGGACTCTAGCATCTCTCGTTGACTATCCATGAGGGAGGATTAGGGAAAAGCACCTGCTGCATTTGTAGCTGAGGGGAGAGGTGAACAGGTTGCAGCATGGTTGACCCCACAGTTGGAAGATCAAGTCTGCAACTGACTAACTGACAGACCACTCATAAGACATCAGAAGAGTTCTGCTGAGCTTGTCCACTAGTATATTTGATTTCCCCAGACTGTGCTTCACTATAAGAAAGATGTTGGATGAGATTGCCCATTGACAAACTCTCCTTGCTTCTTGGCAAAGAGGGTAAGATCTGGTTCTCCCGTTTGTTGATGTACCAAACCACCGACATATTGTCTGTTTGAATAGGAACTGTCCCCAAAGGGAGAAAGTTCTGGAAGGCCTGCAATGCTAATAGGACTGCTCTCATCTCCAGGACATTTAAATGCAATTTGGTCTCTACTGGGGTCCACTTGCCTTGAACAGTCCATCCAAGTAATGCCCCCCCCCCCAAAACTGGGAGGCATTGGTGATCAATGTTGTGATGGGTGGAGGAAGAATAAAGGGGCAACCTTGCCAAATCTCACTGGTTTGGATCCACCATACTAACGAGCCCTCGCATACCCTGGTCAGTTTTAATGGAAATTGTAAGAGTTGGTGTAGAATGGAGTATTGCACTTGTAAAGCCCACTGAAGAATTCTCATGTGAAAATGAGCTGTTGGTATAATGTGATTGCAGCAGCCACTGATCCCAGAGGTCTTAAAATCAGTATGGCAGGAGGAAAATGATGAGAGAGAATCTGACTGACACGTAACCTTAGAGTAAGAATTCTGCTCTGTGGTAAGAATGCCTGAAGATTCACTGTGTGTAGGCGAGCCCCTGTAAACTCCAAGAGTTGTACTGGTTGAAGTTTGGATTTTGCAAGACTTACAGTGGTACCTAGAAAGTGAGTCAACTGAAGAAGTCTCTGGCTGTTATCAATAGATGCCTGGTTGAGGGGTGAGAAGCCAGTCTAAATAAGGAAACACCCTGAAGCCATGCAGTCTTAGATAAGCTGCAACCATTACCATGCATTATTTGGTGAAGGCCCTGAGGGATTTGATGAGACCAAAGGGCAGGAGTCTGAACTGATAATGACTGTCTCCCAGCCAGAAGCGAAAGAATCGTTGGGATCATCTGTTCGTTTTTATGTGATAGTATGCATCTTTCAGATCTACAGAGCACATCCAGTCACCTTTCTGGAGCAATGACAGAATGGACTGAACCGTGACTATCCTGTAGTTCTTTATGAATTTCTTTAGATAATGATGATTTAAATAACTTTCTTGGGTGGCATAAGCCAAGGAACCTTGTTGGCTAGGCTTACGTAGGCACTTGGGCCGATAGTCTAGTACCTACCTATGAACCTATGAACCTATAACTGAGATGCAGAATGGGTCTCAGGTCCCCTGTTTCCTTTGGCAATAAAAAGAACTGTGACTACAAAATGGATCCTCTTTGGTCTGGTGGGACCTGTTTTACTGAAAAAGGTCTGGTGTGACCTCTTGAATAACTCTTTTGTCTATCAGATTTTGGATTTCCAGAGCTGCTTGCTCCCACTGATTGGGTGGAACCTTGGGTACACCTTTTTCTTATCCTTAGTGGATTTTGTAAAAAGGGAATAAAATATCCTCTGGATAGGATTCTTTGCACCCATGTGTCTTTTGTGATGGCTGCCCTTGTTTCCGGGTGGAAAGACAAGCATCCCCTGACTGTCACCAGAGAAGAACAGTTGGGCAACCTTTCAGGAATGCTGGAAGAGTCTGTCTGAGAAAGATTCTCGAAACCCTTTATTTTGCAGACCCTCTCTGCTGCATGTGTGGCATCTTCCATTATTACAATTATTTCCCCTTTGTCTCTGGGAGAAAGATCTCCACGTGAATCTTGAAAAGGCCCTTGAGATTTCCAAAACCACATTTTCTTACCTCTGCTCTGATTTCTGGAGAAAGAGCTCTGCGTGGTAGAAAAACATATTCCTACCAAACAGGGTCTTCCCATCTTGTTCACTATGGGAAAATAATCCAACAAAATGGTGAACGACCAGCAGAAAAAGCAGCAGCAAGTCCAGCATGGATAAAAGTTCCTTTAAAAGATTCATTAACAAACTCACATTTAAAAACAATAAAAAAGTATAATTAAATAAAGTTGAAATACTAGCACTTTCGTCCTGGTACCTTCCAGAACTTCCTCAGATAAATCTAAGCAGAGTGCACCCAACTTAGCCCTTAAATACCCTCAGTTGAAGCCACAATGTTTCTTCTTCTCCAGATTTAAAGAGAGAGTGTTCAAAAACATTACATATTATAGCTTTAGCCCCTAAAACCTGGCAAACATAAAATTAGCTTTTAATTACTTAAAAATAGTTAAGCATGTAACAATAAATTATTTATAAATAAAATATTTAAAATATTTAAAAATTAAACGGACACCTTTTAAAATATATTACCACTAATAAAATATAAATGAAAATTAGAAACAACCATATTCATAAATTCATTAATTTCCTAAAAGTCACCTTGGCAAGTACAACTACAAATAAGGGAATTGTACTGGCAACTCTCTTTTTTGATGCTTTTAACCCCCCCTTATCACTTAATGATAACTGTACTATACCTTGTTTGTTGAGAATGAAAGTCCTTGAAAGGTGACTATAGTGTAGTGGTTATTACATCTGTTTTATATACAGAAAGTTCTGTGTTCAGCTCCCAGTGGAGGGTTTATGGATTTTCTGTGTTTTTGATATGTATTTGTTTTTTAAGTTTTATTGTGTATCCTCGTATAATACTTGCAACACCTTGTTTAACATATTATGTTGGGGTAGGACACAGAATTATTTACAAAATTCCAGATAACTGGACTGGCAATGTCACAACACCCCCCTCCAATCAAGCTAGTTTTTCAAGTGACCCTTCAGAAACGTTGCTTGATAGGGTTGAGCCTGTCTGGGAAATAATTTACCCCATTCCCTGTCTTGAGAGCACGTCTGCATTGGCATTAACCCCACTGCAGTGCTGCACTGTCATATTATATGCTTGCAACCCTAGACTCCACCTTAGTAACTTGGCATTTTGCTGGCTGGCTAGATGTAGCCATGTTTAAGGGATTGTGGTCTGTAACTGCAGTGAATTTCCTTCCATACAGACAAGGCTGAAGTTTCTAAAGTGCCCACACTATGGCTAAGCATTTCTTTTCTACAGCTGCATAGCATTCCTCCCTGGGTTGTAGCCTACAACTGAGATATACCACTGGGTGCTCTTCTCTCTCTGAGGAAACCTGGTTAAGTACAGCCCTCACCCCATGGTTTGAAGCATCCACCTGCACAACAAATTATTTGCTGTAATCTGGACTGGCTAACACAGGGTGTCCTCCCAAAGCTCCTTTAAGCTTCTGGAATGCCTGCTCACATGCTGGGGTCCACACTACCTTATCTGGCCTGTTTTTCCTTGTCAGTCTGTGAGGGGTGCAGCTATGGTACTATAACTGAGGACGAACATTATGTAGTACCCTGCTGTCCCTAATAATGCCCTCACCTGCTTTTTGGTAACAGGGCCAGGCCATGCCTGAATGGCTTACACTTTGGCAGGTTCTGGCCTGATCTTACCACTCCCCACAATATGTCCCAAGTAGGAGACTTCTGCCATACCCACCTGACATTTGCTGGGCTTAATTGTCAACCTTGCCCTCTGTAGTCTGCCCAGCACCTCCCTGACATGCTGAAGGTGCTCTTGCCAGGAATGTCTGTAGAAGGCAATATCATCCAGGTAAGCAAGGGCAAAATCTCCTGCTTCTGCTAGGATACGATCTACCAGCCTCTGGGATGTCTCTGGGGAATTTTTCATCCCAAAGGGCATCTTCGTGAACTCATACAAGCCAAAAGGAGTCACAAAGGCTGACCTCCCTCTAGCACTGGGAGTCATGGGCACCTGCCAGTAGCCCTTGGTAAGATCAATAGTGGTAAGATACTTAGACCCACCCAGCTGCTCTAGGGCTTCATCTGTCCTAGGCATGGGGTAAGCATCTGAATCTGTGTGACTATTTATTTTCCTGTAGTTCACACAGAACCTGGTGCTGCCATCCTTCTTTGGTACCAGCACCACTGGGGAGGCCCAGTGACTGCTGGACTCCTGAATATCCCCTAGTTCCACCATTTCCTGTATCTCCTCCCTCAGAGTCTGTTTGACTCTCTCAGGCACCCTATAAGGGGCCTGCTTAATAGACCTTTGGGGTCCTGAATCCACATGGTAGTGCACCAGGTGGGTGCATCCTGGTTTCCCAGTGAACATTTTTTTTTATTTTATTTATTTTTTATTTTATTTTACATTTGTTGACCGGGCTAGTCTAGATGGATACATGTCCATTTTCAGTAGAGGCCCGGAGAAAAAAGCTCCACTACTAAATTATACATTTTAACAAATATGCAAAGTTTATACATACAAAACAAGTCAATCAAATACATGAATCTGAGGGAACCCTTTTACATCAGAGTTTGGTACAAAGAGTGAGAGTGACATGCATAGTTAAGAATCAAAAAACAGTAATTGTTACTTAATTTATACCTGATGTGGACTCAAGTAAGAGCAAATCACAGATCCTCAAAATATCATTTTTTTAAGCTATCTATATCAATAAAAATGTCTAATTAGATGAGAAGAAAGGTATAAAAGTAAGAATTATACTTTTATAACTGTGGCAAAAAGTGTCAGTCAGGATTCATGCAAGGGCACAGCCATTGGGAATTTAGGAAGGGTTTTAGTTGTTTCTTGAAAAGGGGTGTTGATACCAGTGATGTAAGTTCACTTGGAAGCTTATTCCAAGTAAGACCAACCGTGTTAGTAAACAGGCCATCACCAGACTTATTGTGAGATTTAAGGGAAGATACTAGGAGTTTATTAGCTGAGCGAAGGGTCGTGAGGCTTTTATAAGGGGTAATAAGGTTACAGAGTATGGGAGTATTCATGGGGTGATACAAGATCTTGTGGGTGATTGTAAGTTGTTGGAGCAACAGCTGGTTTTGTAATTCCAGCCAACCTAGTTGTTTAAGATTCATGCAATGGTGGGTACGAAATGGAGCTCCTGTGGCAAATCTAGCAATGTTATTATATGAGGTTGCCAATTTATTAAAATTGGATTTTGATAGATTGGTAAAAATAGGAGAGGCATAGAGAAGGGTAGAGATGAGGTGAGTTTGTGCTACAGTAGTCCTAGCTGAAGGTGAAAGGAAGGGTTTGAGCCTGTAGAGAGAGACAAGTTTTCTATTTACTGATTTAATGCTTAAGTTAATGTGAGAATCGAAATTAAGATTGTGATCAATTGTAACACCTAGGAGTTTGGTGGTTGTGTCAGGTGATATTATTGTGCCGTTGTTAGATACAATTGTGAAGTTATGGGAGAGGACTTTTGTGTAGGTGCCTCCAAACTCCTGTAACACTGCTCGCATTTCTCGAACCTGGGCAGGAGATAACTGCTGAGATATTGCTACCCCTTCCACTGAGGCGTCAGTCCAAGCCTCACTGAGGGGATCAGTCACCAGATCCCCCTCAGACTCCTCTTGCCATCCACTGCAAATACACAGCACAAGGGCCTCCCTATAATGGTAAGGTTTCATCACGTTAACATGGTACATTTTGTGCCCCTGCCTCCTGCCTAGCATTTCTACCATGCAGAACCCATCACTGACCTTCCTTACTATCTTGTAGGGTCCCTCCCAGGCTGCATGCAGCTGGTTGTGTCGTTCAGGAATGAGAACCATTACCTGCTGCTCTACAGCATACTCTCTATCTTGAGCACTCCTGTCATACCAGACCTTTTTCTGCTGTTGTGCTTCCGCCAGGTTCTCCTGGGCCAAGCCCATGAGTTCCCTGAGGCGTGTCCTGAGATTTAGGACATATGCCACAAAAGACTCTTTGTGGGATTCACACTCACCCTCCCACACATCTCGAATCAAATCTAGAGATCTCCTCCCCCTATGCCCATACAATAACTCAAGGGTGAAAAACCTGTGGATTCCTGGGGAACCTCTCTGTAAGCAAACAACTGATGGGGCAAATATTTGTCCTAGTCCCTCTCAAACTGGTCTGCAAATGCCCATAGCATGGACTTGAGTGTAGAGTTTAACCTCTCAACAAGACCATTAGTCTGGGGATGGTAGGGGGGTGCTCTTTAGATGCTTTACCCCACACTGCTTCCACAGACAAGCCAACAGGTCTGACATGAAATTGGCACCTCTGTCAGTCAGTATTTTTTTGGGAAACCTACCCTGCTGAAAATCTCCAAAAAAGCATTTGCCACCGCTACTGCCTCAAGGGAGTACAACGACACCACCTCAGGGTATTTGGAAGCATAATCTCCAACCACTAGGATATACTTTTTCCCTGTGGAACTTGGGGTACTCAGAGGCCCAACAATATCCATAGCTACCCTCTGAAATGGCTCCTCAATCACAGGCAAAGGCATCAAAGGAGCTTTCACCTTGTCTCCTGCCTTGCCTACCTTTTGGCACTGCTGACTGGCCCTGCAGTACCCTGTTACATCTCTGGAAATCCCAGCCCAATAAATGTTTTGCATAATACGTCTCTTTGTAAGTTTTATGCCCATATGACCTGCAAAGGGAATATCATGGGCTATGGCTAGAAGTGCCAGATGGTAGGCTCTGGGCACTACCAACTGCTGAATTCTCTCACCCTCTAGCCCTACCGCAGGGGTCCACTCTCTATACAGTAATCCTTTGCCCCAGTATACAGATTCCTCCTTCCCTTGAAAATCAGGTGCCTCACTAACTACCTCTCTCAGGCCTTGTAATGTAGGGTCTGAAAGCTGAGCCTGTCTCAACCCTCTCTTAGTAACCCTTCCCAGCTCCCCTTCCACAGGAATTCTGGCATCCTCTGACAGCGATGCCTCACTGTCAGTCTGGGTACTACTACTACTCACCTCTGCCCTTGCAGTCACTCTGTCCAAGGGAACATCAGTATCCACAAGCAGATATGGCTCACCTTCAGTCTCACTGCTACAGGGTAGCCCCCTCCCTGAAGTAACCACCTCACCAGTTCTGGCTGCAAGTGTGCAGTCTGTCTGGGTCTCTCCCAGGCTACCAGACCCACATGCTTGTCTCCAAGCCTGACTGCGTGTAATTGCATGCATACATGGTACTGCATTATCAAAATAATTCCCTATCAGGACATCTGCAGGGATATCCTCAAACACACCTACTTGCTGGCTTCCTTTTCCACCCTCCCAGTCAAGGTGAACCCTAGTCAAAGGTATTTGGAATGAAGTCCCTCCTAAAGCTCTGACTGGAGTAGACTGCCCTAGCAAGTAGCGCTCCTCTTTAACGATTGCAGGCTTCACAATGGTTAGATCGGAGGCTGTGTCTCCCTTAGCAATGGCCTCTTTCCCATTCACTAGGATAGGATATAACTCTTGTGGTAGTTTGGTACCCTTGTTGTCTCGAAACAACTTACTGCTGGCATTTTGTCTTTCCCACTTACTGGCTCTTCCATTTTGTTCCCCACCTTGCCTCCGTGGACATCTGTATGCTACATGGCCCCACTGATTGCATTTAAAACATTTAACCCTTGGTTCTGGACATATACCTGGACTAGTGGCTTCCCCTGCTACTCACAGACTCTGTTGGGGCAGTCTGGGCTGCCCACCATGGGTTCCCTTAGACCCATGAGCAGCACTGGATGTCCCTTTCTTGTGCAGTGATGCCCTATTTGCTAGGTATAGGTCTCGTCTTCCCCAACTCATCTGCAGTATTGCATCATCTATCAGCTAACAAGATTCTCATGTCCTCGGGCAAAGGGCTTGTTCCCTCACCAAAAGGTCTGCCAGCCCTTCAAGAGTGGTGACCTGACATCCACTCACCCACCTATGAAAATAAGTGCTTAGTTCAGCAATATATTCACACACAGTTTCATCTGCCTTGCGTCTTTATTCTCAAATGTTTTTCCTATAAGCTTCAGGTGTTAACTTAAAACATTCTAGCAAACAGTTTTTTACAATATTATAATTTAAACAATCAGTATCAGACAGTTTAGAAATAGCAGTTACAGCTTTACCATGGAGTAAATGGGTCAGGAATCGTACCCAGAGCCCTTGGTCAACATTATACTGTTTATATACCCTCTTAAACATATGAATAACACTATCAAAATTATCTCCCTCTGTAAATAGTGGAAGAAATTTACTGACCTTTGTTGCTTCTGGGGTTTAGTTACTCCCTTCCCCATTACCTCCATGACTCTGGCAAAGAGTCAGCATCTTCTTTTCATGTTGCCTCTGCCTCTCCTTCCCCTCAGCCTCCAGGTGTTGCAGGTTCTCATTTTCCTTGGCCTCAAGACATTTCAGTCACTCTGCTGCTTCTATTTTAAAATGCTTGGCCTCCAGCTCAAGTTTCTTTAACTCCAGACTGATTTTTTAAGCCCTCTGTGGAAAGGTTGAGCTGTCTATTTTCTGAGAGTTGCTGACATGCTTATTTGCTCTCCCTGACTAAATAAGCTAACAAAAAATAAAACAATTCTGATATGAACTCTGAATGTTCACTGTGTGGCTGATTGAGATTACAAACACCTTCAATGACCACTGTACACAGCCTACAGGAATTCAATATCCACACCACTGCAAGCCAATTAATATGTGATGTAGCTATCCCACTGCCAACCAATTAATATGTGATGTGGATATCCCACCACTGCTAACCAATTAATATGTGATACCCCTGCACTGGCCCAATAATCAAGGAGCCTCAATCCTCACCACTGGCAACAGTGAGGGACGTACACAATGGGAGGATTACAAGTACACACACAGTAAAGTATAATTTCCTTTAAGAGCACACAAAGATCACAGTCAATCTGGGGCTGGTTTCTCCCTCTTTCTCCAGATCCCCAATGAGACTCCCCACTGGCACAGCTATAGGGTTAAGATCTCAGCCAAGTGGCCAAGCTAAGACCTCCAGCACCCTCTCTGTCCAGCCAGTACTTTGTGCCCCTGCTCAAGTAGCTGACACACACACACACACACACACACACACACACACACACACACACACACACACACACACACACACACACACACACACACACACACACACATACACACACACACACCTGGGAAAAGCTGGCTCAGGTTTACTAGCTATGCCCCTCTTCTGCCCAGACTATAAGGTAGTACCAGCTGCCACCAGCCACCCTTACTCATCAGCTACTATAAGGCCCTTACAAAGGGTGTCCGATCCTAATGTGTAATGTTACTATTAATCCAAATGGTAGTTTTGACCAACACTTGCAAGGCTATTTAAGAGTGGCCTATACAGTGTCATCAAGTACATATGCAAGTAATCTATGAGCTTAAATATATCTCACAAATATCAGCCACAAAGACAGGTTTAAATATATTTAATAATAAATAATAAAAGAATAAGACAATACTCAGAAAACAAACACAGTTTTTCAGAGTTCAACATGACAGGAAATATTTTAAAACAACATTGCAGGGCAGTCTCAAATAAATACAGAAAACATCTAAACTAATCTTTACTATATTCCTATCTATATCTAAAAAAAAAATACTGTACCCTGGTTACTTGCTATTAGCAAGGCAAGTGCAGATGATGATGAGTGGATGTTCTTGCTGGGTCCAAAACAGAATACAAAATACAAAACCTTTCTCTGAGAGAGATCTTAAATTAATATCAACCATCACTGCTGGATCAGCTTGGATGACATCACTCTTTGTTACCTGCCTTCAGTTCCCATGCTAACAGAAACTTAACAGAATTTAACATTGCTGTGTGAAAAATACATACCTCTCAGATGTTTGCTCAGAACTGGAAGTTGTAAAACAATTAAACACTTTTACATTTTAGACCTAGTAATTACTTCTCTCAAGACAATAGAAAAACTTCTAGCTCTAGACATTCTGTCTTCTTGCTGCATTGAAACTTTTATGCCACATTGTAAAGCACTAAATTTCAACTTATTTTCTTGAAGTTTTGTAAGTTAATCATCTATGTTCAAGCAGGGTATGCTGTGGTTACAGTCTTGAAGCTCAGTACATAACATACAGTTCTGTATAAATCATATCAATATTCACAAATGACACAGATTTAATTACAAAATTCCAGATAGCTGGGCTGGCAGTGTCATAACTACTATGGTTTAATAGCTACTTAACTGATAGATACCAGTCTGTTAAATGGTTCTCCGTTACTTCCTCCCTTCCTGTCAGTACCAGTGTGCCACAGGGTTCCATTCCTGTCCCTCTGCTCTTTAATATATTCACTAACAATTTACATAAACCCTCTCAGCAAGCTTCCCTCATACAATATGCTGATGATTTTTCCCTAATATGCATTTCTGACAACCTAATACATCTTCACAGAATTACTCAAGAAGCCTTTAACTTAGTTTAAACAAAGTTGGCTGCAGGATAATCACCTGCTACTACCCCCCCCCCCAAAACTAAATTACTTCTCTTTTTTCTAAATCCCATTTCCATGAAAAAAACTTCAAAATTTCTTCCTTAAATAATACCACGATTGAAGTTACCCCCATACAAAACTAGTTGACATGACAATCAACAACAATCTTAAATTTCAATTACATATCCACAACAGCTTAAAGAAAACCCATCAAAACTAGGTAGTCTACATACAGTAAAGAAATTTCTCACAGACTCTGACAAGGTAACTCTAGCTACCACTTACCTCTTACCCTCTCTCTTTTATGGAGCCCATATCATGACCAACCTACAAGCCTCATGTAGTTCTAAACTTGAACAGTACTATAACCAAGTTGCCAGATTTGCTTGCAACAAATCTTACTGAACCCACCACTGTTTAGTGCTAAAAACACTTAACTGGCTTGAAAGCCCTCACAACCTATCTTGTACTCAACTCACCTTAACCCATAAAATCATCCATACCTCATCCAACTATCCAGCAATTAGACCATGACTCCAAAACTATCTTCCAAATCTCCCCCCTTTGGTCAAATAATGAAAAACTGCTTACCATCTACAAACCACAAAGGGCTTAGGGATCAATCTCCATTCCAACAGTGTAGGTAGAACTTGGAATAAACTTTTTATAGGAAATCAGGTCATTCACATACCTTCATCTTTTCAAACCATTACTAAAAGGTTTCCTCTCTTTCTCCTGGCTTTATCTCTGCTCCTCATCAATTGAGACATAACGCTTTAACAATCTTCGTCACCTTTCTTATACCTCCCTTTAAACCAATAAACTACTATATTTACTTCTAATTAACATAACCAAATTAATATTCCATCACAACATCTCCGTTAACACTCAAACTTGCTTATCTCCTCTAATACCTCACTGTATTGTATTTTTTAAATTACTCCTACTGGTCTTATATACTACTCTTCTATCTGTAAAGTCCCAGTATAAGGCTTGTAAATTTAACGTTTGTGAATATCAATACAAATTTTACTACACTGACTGTTATGCTATGTATTCACTGAAACTGCATCATAAAATTTGTTACTGTTAATACTAACTGCATTAAATATGATACCTCATAGCTTTTCTCCCTGGGCCTCCACTGGGAGACATTCCAGTAAATAAATGTCAAAAAATAAATAATTAAATAATGTATTTTGTATGCTCTTATATTTTAGCTACAAAAAACAATGTTATTAATGTTTCTGAGAATAGTAATAAGAAGATTCAGTCTGTTATTAACAAGTAATATGCAAACTATGGATGGATGAGCTAAGGCTGAACAGTATAAGCAGAGGCTGACTTAGTGCATACTTGGCACTTGTGGAAATGCAGGGTATGTGGTCTGGTCTCCTGGAGGAATATTTTTTTCCCTCTGACAGAGATTCTAAGACATATTAATTGTGATTTTAAGAGAAATTAAATTTTTAAAGGTAGTAAGGGGCAGCAATATTGGCACTTCCAACTACTTACCCCTGATGAACTTGGCATAGCTCCTCGTGGTCCCCTGCAGAGTTCCTAAGGCAGCAGAGAGCAGAAAAAGTGACTTTCTTGATTATAAGTATTTTTTATTGCTTTTTTCGATCTATTGTGCTTTTCGACCACTGTTTTTGCTTATTTTGCTGTTATATTACCTGTTTTTCCTGTTTTTCTGTGCTTAAATTGTTGATTGCACTTCCTGGCTAAAGTTTTGCTTAAAAGTTAACAAACAGGCAAATACACTCAAGTGTACTAGCCTTTGATAGCAATTTAGTCGAATAACAAAGCATTTACTGTATTTTCTGTCTGTGTGCAAAAAAAAAAACTAAAAAAAACCAAAAAAATACTTCTGTTTCCTAAACTTTCCTAGCTAGTTGTTCCAGAGACCAGATTTGCTGATCCCTGGGCTTTGTATTTGGTTCCTGTGTTCCTCCATTTTCTTGTGTGGCCAGAGGGAAGTTTCTTTACTCACCAGTGAGAGTGGGGAGTACTGAGCTGCCTGTTTGTCCTCAGAGGAGTGGTTAGAGACAGCAACTAGTAATTCATTGGCCATTTTGGGTCATTTCCTGTTTTTTCCAGCCCCCTGCTATAAAGCACGCGTTAGCGGGCTTTTCTGGCATTAGAGAACTTGGCATAGCTCCTCGTGGTCCCCTGCAGAGTTCCTAAGGCAGCAGAGAGCAGAAAAAGCGACTTTCTTGATTATAAGTATTTTTTATTGCTTTTTTCGATCTATTGTGCTTTTCGACCACTGTTTTTGCTTATTTTGCTGTTATATTACCTGTTTTTCCTGTTTTTCTGTGCTTAAATTGTTGATTGCACTTCCTGGCTAAAGTTTTGCTTAAAAGTTAACAAACAGGCAAATACACTCAAGTGTACTAGCCTTTGATAGCAATTTAGTCGAATAACAAAGCATTTACTGTATTTTCTGTCTGTGTGCAAAAAAAAACCTAAAAAAAACCCCCAAAAATACTTTTGCTTCCTAAACTTTCCTAGCTAGTTGTTCCAGAGACCAGATTTGCTGATCCCTGGGCTTTGTATTTGGTTCCTGTGTTCCTCCATTTTCTTGTGTGGCCAGAGGGAAGTTTCTTTACTCACCAGTGAGAGTGGGGAGTACTGAGCTGCCTGTTTGTCCTCAGAGGAGTGGTTAGAGACAGCAACTAGTAATTCATTGGCCATTTTGGGTCATTTCCTGTTTTTTCCAGCCCCCTGCTATAAAGCGCGTTAGTGGGCTTTTCTGGCATTAGAGAACTTGGCATAGCTCCTCGTGGTCCCCTGCAGAGTTCCTAAGGCAGCAGAGAGCAGAAAAAGCGACTTTCTTGATTATAAGTATTTTTTATTGCTTTTTTCGATCTATTGTGCTTTTCGACCACTGTTTTTGCTTATTTTGCTGTTATATTACCTGTTTTTCCTGTTTTTCTGTGCTTAAATTGTTGATTGCACTTCCTGGCTAAAGTTTTGCTTAAAAGTTAACAAACAGGCAAATACACTCAAGTGTACTAGCCTTTGATAGCAATTTAGTCGAATAACAAAGCATTTACTGTATTTTCTGTCTGTGTGCAAAAAAAAAAAAAAAAACAAAAAAATACTTCTGTTTCCTAAACTTTCCTAGCTAGTTGTTCCAGAGACCAGATTTGCTGATCCCTGGGCTTTGTATTTGGTTCCTGTGTTCCTCCATTTTCTTGTGTGGCCAGAGGGAAGTTTCTTTACTCACCAGTGAGAGTGGGGAGTACTGAGCTGCCTGTTTGTCCTCAGAGGAGTGGTTAGAGACAGCAACTAGTAATTCATTGGCCATTTTGGGTCATTTCCTGTTTTTTCCAGCCCCCTGCTATAAAGCGCGTTAGCGGGCTTTTCTGGCATTAGAGAACTTGGCATAGCTCCTCGTGGTCCCCTGCAGAGTTCCTAAGGCAGCAGAGAGCAGAAAAAGCGACTTTCTTGATTATAAGTATTTTTTATTGCTTTTTTCGATCTATTGTGCTTTTCGACCACTGTTTTTGCTTATTTTGCTGTTATATTACCTGTTTTTCCTGTTTTTCTGTGCTTAAATTGTTGATTGCACTTCCTGGCTAAAGTTTTGCTTAAAGTTAACAAACAGGCAAATACACTCAAGTGTACTAGCCTTTGATAGCAATTTAGTCGAATAACAAAGCATTTACTGTATTTTCTGTCTGTGTGCAAAAAAAACTAAAAAAAAAAAAAAAATACTTCTGTTTCCTAAACTTTCCTAGCTAGTTGTTCCAGAGACCAGATTTGCTGATCCCTGGGCTTTGTATTTGGTTCCTGTGTTCCTCCATTTTCTTGTGTGGCCAGAGGGAAGTTTCTTTACTCACCAGTGAGAGTGGGGAGTACTGAGCTGCCTGTTTGTCCTCAGAGGAGTGGTTAGAGACAGCAACTAGTAATTCATTGGCCATTTTGGGTCATTTCCTGTTTTTTCCAGCCCCCTGCTATAAAGCGCGCGTTAGTGGGCTTTTCTGGCATTAGAGAACTTGGCATAGCTCCTCGTGGTCCCCTGCAGAGTTCCTAAGGCAGCAGAGAGCAGAAAAAGCGACTTTCTTGATTATAAGTATTTTTTATTGCTTTTTTCGATCTATTGTGCTTTTCGACCACTGTTTTTGCTTATTTTGCTGTTATATTACCTGTTTTTCCTGTTTTTCTGTGCTTAAATTGTTGATTGCACTTCCTGGCTAAAGTTTTGCTTAAAAGTTAACAAACAGGCAAATACACTCAAGTGTACTAGCCTTTGATAGCAATTTAGTCGAATAACAAAGCATTTACTGTATTTTCTGTCTGTGTGCAAAAAAAAAAAAAAACTAAAAATACTTCTGTTTCCTAAACTTTCCTAGCTAGTTGTTCCAGAGACCAGATTTGCTGATCCCTGGGCTTTGTATTTGGTTCCTGTGTTCCTCCATTTTCTTGTGTGGCCAGAGGGAAGTTTCTTTACTCACCAGTGAGAGTGGGGAGTACTGAGCTGCCTGTTTGTCCTCAGAGGAGTGGTTAGAGACAGCAACTAGTAATTCATTGGCCATTTTGGGTCATTTCCTGTTTTTTCCAGCCCCCTGCTATAAAGCGCGTTAGTGGGCTTTTCTGGCATTAGAGAACTTGGCATAGCTCCTCGTGGTCCCCTGCAGAGTTCCTAAGGCAGCAGAGAGCAGAAAAAGCGACTTTCTTGATTATAAGTATTTTTTATTGCTTTTTTCGATCTATTGTGCTTTTCGACCACTGTTTTTGCTTATTTTGCTGTTATATTACCTGTTTTTCCTGTTTTTCTGTGCTTAAATTGTTGATTGCACTTCCTGGCTAAAGTTTTGCTTAAAGTTAACAAACAGGCAAATACACTCAAGTGTACTAGCCTTTGATAGCAATTTAGTCGAATAACAAAGCATTTACTGTATTTTCTGTCTGTGTGCAAAAAAAACTAAAAAAACAAAAAAATACTTCTGTTTCCTAAACTTTCCTAGCTAGTTGTTCCAGAGACCAGATTTGCTGATCCCTGGGCTTTGTATTTGGTTCCTGTGTTCCTCCATTTTCTTGTGTGGCCAGAGGGAAGTTTCTTTACTCACCAGTGAGAGTGGGGAGTACTGAGCTGCCTGTTTGTCCTCAGAGGAGTGGTTAGAGACAGCAACTAGTAATTCATTGGCCATTTTGGGTCATTTCCTGTTTTTTCCAGCCCCCTGCTATAAAGCGCGCATTAGCGGGCTTTTCTGGCATTAGAGAACTTGGCATAGCTCCTCGTGGTCCCCTGCAGAGTTCCTAAGGCAGCAGAGAGCAGAAAAAGTGACTTTCTTGATTATAAGTATTTTTTATTGCTTTTTTCGATCTATTGTGCTTTTCGACCACTGTTTTTGCTTATTTTGCTGTTATATTACCTGTTTTTCCTGTTTTTCTGTGCTTAAATTGTTGATTGCACTTCCTGGCTAAAGTTTTGCTTAAAAGTTAACAAACAGGCAAATACACTCAAGTGTACTAGCCTTTGATAGCAATTTAGTCGAATAACAAAGCATTTACTGTATTTTCTGTCTGTGTGCAAAAAAAAAAAACTAAAAAATACTTCTGTTTCCTAAACTTTCCTAGCTAGTTGTTCCAGAGACCAGATTTGCTGATCCCTGGGCTTTGTATTTGGTTCCTGTGTTCCTCCATTTTCTTGTGTGGCCAGAGGGAAGTTTCTTTACTCACCAGTGAGAGTGGGGAGTACTGAGCTGCCTGTTTGTCCTCAGAGGAGTGGTTAGAGACAGCAACTAGTAATTCATTGGCCATTTTGGGTCATTTCCTGTTTTTTCCAGCCCCCTGCTATAAAGCGCGTTAGTGGGCTTTTCTGGCATTAGAGAACTTGGCATAGCTCCTCGTGGTCCCCTGCAGAGTTCCTAAGGCAGCAGAGAGCAGAAAAAGCGACTTTCTTGATTATAAGTATTTTTATTGCTTTTTCGATCTATTGTGCTTTTCGACCACTGTTTTTGCTTATTTTGCTGTTATATTACCTGTTTTTCCTGTTTTTCTGTGCTTAAATTGTTGATTGCACTTCCTGGCTAAAGTTTTGCTTAAAAGTTAACAAACAGGCAAATACACTCAAGTGTACTAGCCTTTGATAGCAATTTAGTCGAATAACAAAGCATTTACTGTATTTTCTGTCTGTGTGCAAAAAAAACCAAAAAAATACTTCTGTTTCCTAAACTTTCCTAGCTAGTTGTTCCAGAGACCAGATTTGCTGATCCCTGGGCTTTGTATTTGGTTCCTGTGTTCCTCCATTTTCTTGTGTGGCCAGAGGGAAGTTTCTTTACTCACCAGTGAGAGTGGGGAGTACTGAGCTGCCTGTTTGTCCTCAGAGGAGTGGTTAGAGACAGCAACTAGTAATTCATTGGCCATTTTGGGTCATTTCCTGTTTTTTCCAGCCCCCTGCTATAAAGCACGCGTTAGCGGGCTTTTCTGGCATTAGAGAACTTGGCATAGCTCCTCGTGGTCCCCTGCAGAGTTCCTAAGGCAGCAGAGAGCAGAAAAAGCGACTTTCTTGATTATAAGTATTTTTTATTGCTTTTTTCGATCTATTGTGCTTTTCGACCACTGTTTTTGCTTATTTTGCTGTTATATTACCTGTTTTTCCTGTTTTTCTGTGCTTAAATTGTTGATTGCACTTCCTGGCTAAAGTTTTGCTTAAAAGTTAACAAACAGGCAAATACACTCAAGTGTACTAGCCTTTGATAGCAATTTAGTCGAATAACAAAGCATTTACTGTATTTTCTGTCTGTGTGCAAAAAAAAACTAAAAAAAAAAATACTTCTGTTTCCTAAACTTTCCTAGCTAGTTGTTCCAGAGACCAGATTTGCTGATCCCTGGGCTTTGTATTTGGTTCCTGTGTTCCTCCATTTTCTTGTGTGGCCAGAGGGAAGTTTCTTTACTCACCAGTGAGAGTGGGGAGTACTGAGCTGCCTGTTTGTCCTCAGAGGAGAGGTTAGAGACAGCAACTAGTAATTCATTGGCCATTTTGGGTCATTTCCTGTTTTTTCCAGCCCCCTGCTATAAAGCACGCGTTAGTGGGCTTTTCTGGCATTAGAGAACTTGGCATAGCTCCTCGTGGTCCCCTGCAGAGTTCCTAAGGCAGCAGAGAGCAGAAGAAGCGACTTTCTTGATTATAAGTATTTTTTATTGCTTTTTCGATCTATTGTGCTTTTCGACCACTGTTTTTGCTTATTTTGCTGTTATATTACCTGTTTTTCCTGTTTTTCTGTGCTTAAATTGTTGATTGCACTTCCTGGCTAAAGTTTTGCTTAAAAGTTAACAAACAGGCAAATACACTCAAGTGTACTAGCCTTTGATAGCAATTTAGTCGAATAACAAAGCATTTACTGTATTTTCTGTCTGTGTGCAAAAAAAAAAACTAAAAAAACCCCCAAAAATACTTCTGTTTCCTAAACTTTCCTAGCTAGTTGTTCCAGAGACCAGATTTGCTGATCCCTGGGCTTTGTATTTGGTTCCTGTGTTCCTCCATTTTCTTGTGTGGCCAGAGGGAAGTTTCTTTACTCACCAGTGAGAGTGGGGAGTACTGAGCTGCCTGTTTGTCCTCAGAGGAGTGGTTAGAGACAGCAACTAGTAATTCATTGGCCATTTTGGGTCATTTCCTGTTTTTTCCAGCCCCCTGCTATAAAGCACGCGTTAGCGGGCTTTTCTGGCATTAGAGAACTTGGCATAGCTCCTCGTGGTCCCCTGCAGAGTTCCTAAGGCAGCAGAGAGCAGAAAAAGTGACTTTCTTGATTATAAGTATTTTTATTGCTTTTTCGATCTATTGTGCTTTTCGACCACTGTTTTTGCTTATTTTGCTGTTATATTACCTGTTTTTCCTGTTTTTCTGTGCTTAAATTGTTGATTGCACTTCCTGGCTAAAGTTTTGCTTAAAAGTTAACAAACAGGCAAATACACTCAAGTGTACTAGCCTTTGATAGCAATTTAGTCGAATAACAAAGCATTTACTGTATTTTCTGTCTGTGTGCAAAAAAAAAAAAACTAAAAATACTTCTGTTTCCTAAACTTTCCTAGCTAGTTGTTCCAGAGACCAGATTTGCTGATCCCTGGGCTTTGTATTTGGTTCCTGTGTTCCTCCATTTTCTTGTGTGGCCAGAGGGAAGTTTCTTTACTCACCAGTGAGAGTGGGGAGTACTGAGCTGCCTGTTTGTCCTCAGAGGAGTGGTTAGAGACAGCAACTAGTAATTCATTGGCCATTTTGGGTCATTTCCTGTTTTTTCCAGCCCCCTGCTATAAAGCGCGCGTTAGTGGGCTTTTCTGGCATTAGAGAACTTGGCATAGCTCCTCGTGGTCCCCTGCAGAGTTCCTAAGGCAGCAGAGAGCAGAAAAAGCGACTTTCTTGATTATAAGTATTTTTTTATTGTTTTTTCGATCTATTGTGCTTTTCGACCACTGTTTTTGCTTATTTTGCTGTTATATTACCTGTTTTTCCTGTTTTTCTGTGCTTAAATTGTTGATTGCACTTCCTGGCTAAAGTTTTGCTTAAAAGTTAACAAACAGGCAAATACACTCAAGTGTACTAGCCTTTGATAGCAATTTAGTCGAATAACAAAGCATTTACTGTATTTTCTGTCTGTGTGCAAAAAAAAACTAAAAAAAAACAAAAAAATACTTCTGTTTCCTAAACTTTCCTAGCTAGTTGTTCCAGAGACCAGATTTGCTGATCCCTGGGCTTTGTATTTGGTTCCTGTGTTCCTCCATTTTCTTGTGTGGCCAGAGGGAAGTTTCTTTACTCACCAGTGAGAGTGGGGAGTACTGAGCTGCCTGTTTGTCCTCAGAGGAGTGGTTAGAGACAGCAACTAGTAATTCATTGGCCATTTTGGGTCATTTCCTGTTTTTTCCAGCCCCCTGCTATAAAGCGCGTTAGCGGGCTTTTCTGGCATTAGAGAACTTGGCATAGCTCCTCGTGGTCCCCTGCAGAGTTCCTAAGGCAGCAGAGAGCAGAAAAAGTGACTTTCTTGATTATAAGTATTTTTATTGCTTTTTCGATCTATTGTGCTTTTCGACCACTGTTTTTGCTTATTTTGCTGTTATATTACCTGTTTTTCCTGTTTTTCTGTGCTTAAATTGTTGATTGCACTTCCTGGCTAAAGTTTTGCTTAAAAGTTAACAAACAGGCAAATACACTCAAGTGTACTAGCCTTTGATAGCAATTTAGTCGAATAACAAAGCATTTACTGTATTTTCTGTCTGTGTGCAAAAAAAACCAAAAAAACAAAAAATACTTCTGTTTCCTAAACTTTCCTAGCTAGTTGTTCCAGAGACCAGATTTGCTGATCCCTGGGCTTTGTATTTGGTTCCTGTGTTCCTCCATTTTCTTGTGTGGCCAGAGGGAAGTTTCTTTACTCACCAGTGAGAGTGGGGAGTACTGAGCTGCCTGTTTGTCCTCAGAGGAGTGGTTAGAGACAGCAACTAGTAATTCATTGGCCATTTTGGGTCATTTCCTGTTTTTTCCAGCCCCCTGCTATAAAGCACGCGTTAGTGGGCTTTTCTGGCATTAGAGAACTTGGCATAGCTCCTCGTGGTCCCCTGCAGAGTTCCTAAGGCAGCAGAGAGCAGAAAAAGCGACTTTCTTGATTATAAGTATTTTTTATTGCTTTTTTCGATCTATTGTGCTTTTCGACCACTGTTTTTGCTTATTTTGCTGTTATATTACCTGTTTTTCCTGTTTTTCTGTGCTTAAATTGTTGATTGCACTTCCTGGCTAAAGTTTTGCTTAAAAGTTAACAAACAGGCAAATACACTCAAGTGTACTAGCCTTTGATAGCAATTTAGTCGAATAACAAAGCATTTACTGTATTTTCTGTCTGTGTGCAAAAAAAAACTAAAAAAAAAAAAAATACTTCTGTTTCCTAAACTTTCCTAGCTAGTTGTTCCAGAGACCAGATTTGCTGATCCCTGGGCTTTGTATTTGGTTCCTGTGTTCCTCCATTTTCTTGTGTGGCCAGAGGGAAGTTTCTTTACTCACCAGTGAGAGTGGGGAGTACTGAGCTGCCTGTTTGTCCTCAGAGGAGTGGTTAGAGACAGCAACTAGTAATTCATTGGCCATTTTGGGTCATTTCCTGTTTTTTCCAGCCCCCTGCTATAAAGCACGCGTTAGCGGGCTTTTCTGGCATTAGAGAACTTGGCATAGCTCCTCGTGGTCCCCTGCAGAGTTCCTAAGGCAGCAGAGAGCAGAAAAAGCGACTTTCTTGATTATAAGTATTTTGTATTGCTTTTTCGATCTATTGTGCTTTTCGACCACTGTTTTTGCTTATTTTGCTGTTATATTACCTGTTTTTCCTGTTTTTCTGTGCTTAAATTGTTGATTGCACTTCCTGGCTAAAGTTTTGCTTAAAAGTTAACAAACAGGCAAATACACTCAAGTGTACTAGCCTTTGATAGCAATTTAGTCGAATAACAAAGCATTTACTGTATTTTCTGTCTGTGTGCAAAAAAAACTAAAAAAAAAAAAATACTTCTGTTTCCTAAACTTTCCTAGCTAGTTGTTCCAGAGACCAGATTTGCTGATCCCTGGGCTTTGTATTTGGTTCCTGTGTTCCTCCATTTTCTTGTGTGGCCAGAGGGAAGTTTCTTTACTCACCAGTGAGAGTGGGGAGTACTGAGCTGCCTGTTTGTCCTCAGAGGAGTGGTTAGAGACAGCAACTAGTAATTCATTGGCCATTTTGGGTCATTTCCTGTTTTTTCCAGCCCCCTGCTATAAAGCGCGTTAGTGGGCTTTTCTGGCATTAGAGAACTTGGCATAGCTCCTCGTGGTCCCCTGCAGAGTTCCTAAGGCAGCAGAGAGCAGAAAAAGTGACTTTCTTGATTATAAGTATTTTTTATTGCTTTTTTCGATCTATTGTGCTTTTCGACCACTGTTTTTGCTTATTTTGCTGTTATATTACCTGTTTTTCCTGTTTTTCTGTGCTTAAATTGTTGATTGCACTTCCTGGCTAAAGTTTTGCTTAAAAGTTAACAAACAGGCAAATACACTCAAGTGTACTAGCCTTTGATAGCAATTTAGTCGAATAACAAAGCATTTACTGTATTTTCTGTCTGTGTGCAAAAAAAAACTAAAAAAAAAAAAAATACTTCTGTTTCCTAAACTTTCCTAGCTAGTTGTTCCAGAGACCAGATTTGCTGATCCCTGGGCTTTGTATTTGGTTCCTGTGTTCCTCCATTTTCTTGTGTGGCCAGAGGGAAGTTTCTTTACTCACCAGTGAGAGTGGGGAGTACTGAGCTGCCTGTTTGTCCTCAGAGGAGTGGTTAGAGACAGCAACTAGTAATTCATTGGCCATTTTGGGTCATTTCCTGTTTTTTCCAGCCCCCTGCTATAAAGCACGCGTTAGCGGGCTTTTCTGGCATTAGAGAACTTGGCATAGCTCCTCGTGGTCCCCTGCAGAGTTCCTAAGGCAGCAGAGAGCAGAAAAAGCGACTTTCTTGATTATAAGTATTTTTTATTGCTTTTTTCGATCTATTGTGCTTTTCGACCACTGTTTTTGCTTATTTTGCTGTTATATTACCTGTTTTTCCTGTTTTTCTGTGCTTAAATTGTTGATTGCACTTCCTGGCTAAAGTTTTGCTTAAAAGTTAACAAACAGGCAAATACACTCAAGTGTACTAGCCTTTGATAGCAATTTAGTCGAATAACAAAGCATTTACTGTATTTTCTGTCTGTGTGCAAAAAAAACTAAAAAAAAAAAATACTTCTGTTTCCTAAACTTTCCTAGCTAGTTGTTCCAGAGACCAGATTTGCTGATCCCTGGGCTTTGTATTTGGTTCCTGTGTTCCTCCATTTTCTTGTGTGGCCAGAGGGAAGTTTCTTTACTCACCAGTGAGAGTGGGGAGTACTGAGCTGCCTGTTTGTCCTCAGAGGAGTGGTTAGAGACAGCAACTAGTAATTCATTGGCCATTTTGGGTCATTTCCTGTTTTTTCCAGCCCCCTGCTATAAAGCGCGCGTTAGCGCGATTTAGCGCGGAGTTGCTACAAGAGCACACTAGAGCAGCGGCGGTTAATCAAGGTTAAACTATTCAGGCTACCTAAAGTCCATTCTTCAAATTTTCCCTTAAAACAGCCTTCCTTGAACTGTACTACTGATCTAACCAGCATATCCTATAACTAAAAAGTTCATCTCTACTTGATTCCCAAGTAGACTATTCTCTATCTGTAAAGCCTAGCACTTGCTCCTACAGTACTTTTCATCTTGATATAGCACTTTTACTATAGATAGTACCCCACCAGCCTAAAACCCCTTTCTCGATCACCCACATCCCCCGGAGTCTTTTTTTAAGTTTTTTGTCTATTCCTTCTAGCATGTCGAGGGATCAGTTGCTAGTGTCCTCTCCTGCTCAGCTGGTGAACCTGGGAATATTGAGGCAATGTTACAATTGCCTCATGTACACAGACAACCCTCTCCTTCTCCCACAAAACACAAATACATGCGAGAGATGCAACTATACAGCCAAACTGGAGGCTGAGCTCTCTCAACATAAGACTGGCAAGACCAGATAGGAGGAGAAGGGTACCACACACACCACACACCCAGTCTCACATAGTACTATCAAAACTTCAAATCATACACATAAACACACAAAGACATACTCGAGGCTCTGATGCAAAATCTACCAAAACAGCAGAGGCCACCAAAGCAGACACCCAAACAACTACCACCTCAGGACACAACACATGCAACACATAGACCACACAGTCAGTGTGCCAAACAGTCACAGCCCTTAAGGCCAAACACAATGCCAGACACACTCGTCATTGGTGACTCCATAGTCAGACACACTGACGTCCCGCTCACCAGATTGAGTAAGGAGAAGGTCACAGTAAGCTGCCTGTCGGGCGCTAGAATCCGCCACATAACGTAAGCATTCAGGTCTCTTAACAGCAGGTACAAGTATGACTCAGTCATTGTCCACGCTGGTGTAAACGACCTGAGACGTACCTCCTTGGACTACATGAAAAGAGACATTGAGGAGCTCTCTGATTATGTAGCCCAGGCAGGTATGACCCTGACCTTGAGCAGTATCCTACCTTCACCAAGAATGATGCCACAATACAGAGATAAGATGATCAGCTTTAATAATTGGCTTAAACTCTGGTGTCATTCAAAGGGGATCCAATGTCTGTCTGCCTGGGATGACATGCTGGACAAGCCACGCTGCTTGCAAGGGGCGGCTTGCACCTGTCACCCTGGGCTTCTGGATATTGGCAAAGGCTCTTGCCACCCCATAGTGCCTTTTTAGGCAAGGCTCAAATTCTAAACCTACCACCCTAGAACACAAAAAGGAAAAAACTAAGGGTAATGCTGCTCAATGCCAGAAGTCTCAACCTCAAGATGCACGCACTCGAGGCCCTTCTCACTATGGAGAACATCGATGTCTGTGCTGTGACTGAAACCTGGTTCAAGGCTCCTGAGAGCACCCCAGCACTATCAGGTTTTACCTCATACCATGCATTCCGGCCCCAAAATCTGGACAACACCAAGAAAGGAGGGGTGTCCATATTCATCAAGGACACCCACACCTCAAGGTTGGTGGCAACGCACGATGCATCGGAGACCATCCAGGTGCAATTAACTATAGGCAAAACTGCTCTGCAATTTGTAGCATGTTACAGGCCACCTTCTCAAACTCAGGAAACTCACATAGCTTTCCTGAAAACACTGGAGGGGATAAATGTATCTCCAAACACCATCATACTAGGTGACTTCAACTACCCTAATATAGACTGGGATCACTACTCAAGCCCAAACACTCTAGCCCAAAGGTTCCTGGAGTTCATAAACTCAAATGCCATGGAACAACTAGTCACCATCCCCACAAGAGGTGAAAACATACTTGACCTCATCATCACGAACATGGGATCACAATGTTCAACACCGGAAGTATACCCCTCACTGGTGAGATCAGATCATAAACTAATCTCACTGGAGGTCCTCATCCCGCCCCCACCTGCGATAAAAAAAACCACAGTGAAGAACTTCTCAAAAACCGACTTCACACTTCTTAAAACTAGTGTGGTCTCTTTTTAAGCCCCCAGAGCTGGTAAATATTACACAAGCCACTGAATCACTTACAAATGCCTTCTACCAGCACCTACAGGACTGCATGGATCAGGCAATCCCAAACAAAACAAAGACTCTTTGTACCAAAGGCAAGCGTCCAGTCTGGTGGACCCCAGCCATAAACAAGCTCTACAACAAAAGGAGGAAGCTACTACAAGATAGAGCAAAATCCTTAAAAGGTAAGACACCTTTGATCATTATAAGTAAAAAACTAAGAGCTCTCATAAAATCATCCAAGGCAAATTTTGAGAGAAAAATCGCTAAGGACTCAAAAGACAATCATAAGGCCTTCTTTAGCTATGTTAGAAACCTGGGAGGAAACTCCCAGATATGCTCAGAATTAGTTCAAAATGATGTGAAAATTACTGAACCTACAGACATTGCCAATATACTGGCTGACAGGTTCAGTGCAAACTTCTCCCCCCCAAAAGGAGAGATATCTATACCAGAGGATTGTAGCCCCCCAAACATCTCTAATGCCCAGGTGAGAACTGCTCTCTCTAAGGCGAAAAACACAGCATCCATGGGACCGGATGGTGTCCCCGGCTGTGTGCTCCACAAACTCAATGAGGAATTAAACCCACAGTTAGGTCAGCTGTTTAATCTTAGCCTCACCTCAGGATACGTACCCAAGGAGTGGCGCACGGCAACTGTGGTCCCACTTCACAAAGGCGGTGCCTCCACCGACCCTGGAAATTACCGTCCCATCAGCTTGACAAGCCTGATCTGCAAAGCCATGGAGAGGATCATAATGGAACTCATAAATAAAGACATAGGGAACTTGCAGACTTTGGATCCAACCCAGTTTGGCTTTGTCAAAGGCAGATCATGCCTTTTAAACTTGGTCGACTTTTTCAAAACAGTCACCAAGGCCATTGATGAGGGAATGGCAGTCCATACAGCCTACCTCGACCTGGCAAAGGCTTTTGACACAATACCCCACTCAGGTATCGTTGAAAAACTCATTAGCTTAAATGTAAACCCATACATCACAAGATGGGTTGCAAACTGGCTAAGTGACAGAACCCACAGGGTCAGAGTTGCTGGCGCCATGTCAGACTCAAAGCCTGTCACAAGTGGTGTCCCACAGGGCTCAGTCCTGAGCCCACTCTTGTTCGGCATCTACTTTTCTGAAGTACAAGCAAACACAGGAGGGTTATGGCTGACAAAGTTTGCAGATGACTGCAAACTGGGCGCCATAGTCGAAAACACATCTGACACAGATATCCTTCAGAAGGGTCTCACAGAAACGGATAACTGGTGCCAGAGCCATGGCCTAAAGTTAAACGCCAAGAAATGCATAGTCATACCCTTCGGGAAAAACAAGGTTACCCCTAGCTACCATATAGGTGGCAATCCACTGAGCACAGAAGAAGTTATCAGGGATCTGGGGACTCAGGTTGACAGTAACCTTTCGTTTGACACTCACGTTGCTAAAGTAGTTAGGAAGACCTTCTACATTGCCCACCTGATCATGAAGGGATTCACATCTAGATCAAAGGAGGTCATCGTCCCCCTGTACTCATCACTCATCAGACCAATGATTGAGTACAATGTCCCATTCGGAATGTATCTGACCCGACACCTGCAGCAGCTGGAAAGGCCCCAAAAGTTCCTCACCAAAAGGATAAAGGGTCTCAAAAATATGTCTTATGCTGCCCGACTGAAAGAACTTCAGCTCTATTCAGTCGCTTACCGCTTGCTCAGAGGTGACCTGTGCCTGACATACAAGGCCATGTCAAACCCAGATTTGATGAACATGCTTCACCTCAAAAAATCTAGATCCCTCAGAACTACAAGGGCGGGAGACTTAAACCTTGACACGGTTATTAATAAGATGTGCTGGAGGGGCAGATTCGTCCCCCAAAGACTCCCTATGCTGTGGAACAAAATCCCGGTACATGTGAGGCAGAGCACCTCGCTGGCCATGTTCAAGAGAAATCTTGACCAATGGATGGGAGATCGCAGATATACCCCAGGGATTACTTCAGTGTCTCTGCTTGACAGAGGCACAGCAAATTAATGGGCATAGTTTTCTTCAAACTAAAGGGGTGGCGAAAGCCACAAAACCTCTGGGCTAGGCTTATAAATGCCCTTGGGCAGATAGCCTAGTATGAACCTATGAACCTATGAACCTATGAATCTATGATGACCTGATGAAATCTCCTTGACAGAGACTGCCCCCACACAGGTCTGGGATGGGGGCAAATCTAAGAGAGTAGACAAAATGACTCAGATTACCACTGCATGGGATCATCATGGTCAACCATGAGCTCCAACCAGCAATCCCAGAGAAGGAAAAAGTTCACCTTCAAATGGGAGCTAAGTGCATGCTTCCTCCTAAGCCCTTCATTCTCAACTGAAGCTGAAGACTGACTGGTGCTTAATCCATAATTAGTCAAGGGCAAGCTTACTACATGCAGTGATCAGGTGCCTGGCTGAATACCAGCCTTACTTCAAGGAAGTTTAGGTCAAGACCTGCTGAATGTTTGCTTGCTAATTGAGGGTGAGTTCATCACCTGCAAGGCTCAGGATCTGTTTGAAGGCCAGACTAACTTAAAAGAGGGTCAGGCTCTAACCTACCGAGTGTTTGTCCCAGTGTCAATGCTCCAGTCTATGCCTGGTACTCTGAGGAAGGTCTTCTTGTAATTTTCCACATAAAAAACTATCTCTTGATGCCACTGATTATATGACAAGATAAACAAAAATTGTTCCCTTCTTTGCCTTGGAGTAGTCGACTGAACTGCTGATACTTGTGGGAGCTGTCAGCATCAAGGTGTCTGTCATTTGACTGGCAGCACTTTTATTGTGTGCTGAATGATCAACTGAAAGGAAGCAAAACATCTTTTGTGGATAGTGTGGTTTTCTTTTACCTCCACTGTTGTGTGACCTCTGAGTAGATATATTTATGTCTGGGGGTGCAGCGGGCTCCCTCCACAAAAACAAACAAACAATATATATATATATATATATATATATATATATATATATATATATATATATATATATATATATATATATATATATATATATAAATAGACACATGTAAAATAACTCTTTGCAACTGTCCCTTCCTATCAGTCCAGACCAGTTTTCCCCAAGGTTCTATTCTTGGACCCCTACTATTTAACATTTTCACTAATAACCTCTACACTTCCTGTCCTCACTCTTCATTAATACATACACTGATGACTACAATAATTTCCTCCTCTCAGAGTCTCTCTCACCTCCTCACCCTTAATCTAGAATCACTCCACTCAGTCGAAACTTGGCTAACCTCCAATCAGCTCCTTCTAAATCATAACAAAACCAAACTTCTTCTCTTCCTCCCTAAATCTCTCCAACACCTCAAAGCTTCTTTCATCGTCTCTTCCTTCAACAACATAACTATCAAGTTTGAACCCCACACTAAACTTCTAGGGGTTATAATAGACAATCAACTAAAATTCGATCTTCACATAACAGCACTGCATTAAAAAGACCCATCAAAAAGTGGCCTGCTCTACAGAAATAAAAAATTCTTCACAAATGAATCTAAAATCTCCCTTGCACAAGTTTATTTGCTACCCATTCTATTATATGCTGCCCCTATTCTTACTAAATTGCAAACTAATCTCTTGACAAAGCTAGAACTCACCTATAACAAAATTGCTAAATTTGCTTCAAATCAACCCTATCACACACATCACTGCCTATCTCTTAAAACCCTTCAGTGGCTAGAACTCCATCAACTTCTTATGCCTCAACTACACCTGACTCAATCTATCCTTAACTGACACAATTCCTGGCCAGCTCTCTCAACTATCATCTCTCTCTATACTTCTAATTGCACACTCTGTAGCTCTGACCAACACCTCCTGGAGATTTAAAAACCCCAAAAAACACATTGCTAAACTCCTCTACAACCATTCAGTTGCCAATGCATGGAACAAACTGCCCCAAAATATTAGAATGATTCCCAATGCTTTCTGTTTCAAAAAAGACATTAAAGGACCACCTATTAAACTCCTGTACTTGCTCTTGCACTGACCCTACTTAAACTATCTCTTCCTCCACTGCAACAAACCCCTCCTTAATCTTGCTTTACTTCTAGCCTGCACCTTTACAATAAAAGAGGCCTATGGCCCCAATTTAATGTTATATTTTTAAACTGCTCATGCCTCATGTTTTAAAACTGTAAGTTTTGTACAGTGTTTATGCTTGGGATACAATTGTTATACGAGTATCATTATACTTTATCCTTTATAAAGTCTTGACCAGTCATACTTCCTACTATATATTTGTTAATTCTGTATGTTAACTTAGGTTAGAATGTAAACGTATGTGTTTTTTGTTATACTTCATCTTTTATTATGTATATAAGAATTGGAGCTTTTCTCCTTGCGTCTCCACTGAAAAATGGCATCTGCCCAGTTGGACAAACCTGGTCAACAAATGTCAAATAAATATAATAAATAAATATACCTCAAAAATTCAGCAAAAGTTGGTTTGCGCCTTTTCTTTAGAGCAATCAGCATGCAATGAATGTGCTGTTGATTAAATGACATCTGTGTATCCCAGCATCATGGTCTTGCCTGAGATAGCACTGACAATGCAGGTGTAGGTATTAGCAGCTAACCTGATTACCACATGAACACTTATTATGCAGTTTAGGTATGCAAATGCATGACTAAACTGTTGATAGCAAGGATCAAGATCTAAACTATGCTAGTTGCAAATACAAAAAGAACTGGTAGGCTCTCTTGGTTCTGGGCATTTATGCACTTACATATCTGGCATGTTATATCACTGCATGCATTATTACAGGTGCGCAGATATCTCCCAGCATGGGATTTTACTGACAAAGATTCCCAATTCTGATGAGTGAAGAAGGAATACCTAACCCAGGCAACACTGGGGATATGCGACATCTTTAACTGTACTAACTTTCTGACTCCTATGTGAGTTATTAACTTGTGGGAGCATCAATGGTGGCTACTTTCTTGGTATGTATCTATTAATGTAATACTATTATAGCTCATATAGTGTAGATTAATGGTTGTAATTCTTACCCCCCAATGTGGTGAAGCTACCTATACGGTCTGAATTTTACTTGGCTCCTCAAAAAACAGTTGGTTAAGCACCCACGCTGTTTCTCTTTTGCTTGCATAAGGTGATATCAGTGTTTGTAGCCAAACTGAGTTCCTCAACATTGGAACCTTCGGTTGCATGATTAGTTACGTGGCTTGCTTCTACTTAAGAGGCTCATTAGCTGAGCTGTTATTTTATTGAATGGGCATACTAAAGCAGTTCCTACCATTAATTAGTTTAGTATCAACGGGTAATCTAAATGGTGAAGGCGCCAAGGTTTACAAATTGTCTACTTTTCCCATGCATCCCTTACTAGGGATCGTCGACATGGGAACATTCTAGCCTGTCCTGTTACCAGTGCTTCTTGCTTTTTAAAAAAAAGCGCATATCTTAGCATATTAAACGCAGAACTGTGGTTACTGAAGAGTTATGCCCCCTTTTTTGTTACATTGACTCGCTGTAATTAGTTAAAACTCTCTCTCCCAATTCTTTAACCTCATTACCTGGTTTTTACCCTCTTCATAATGAGAACGTGTTATATTAACTGTGTAAATCTCCTAGCTTATAGTAGTGTCAACAGTCCAAGCCGTTTGTTATAGTCTTTAAGTGTTTCCAATGCTCTACTGCTAGAAGGGATCTATTTCTACTATTGTGCTCATTTTTACTACTCAGAGTCCCTTTTAAACCATTCATAAGCAAGTATATTACTACTACTGGATTATTGTTTTTAGGGCTGTTTACTTATCCTGTCCTTCCTGCTAATACAAATTGTTACCTAACAAGAATCTGGTTGTCACACTGCTATATTATATTATAAGCTATTGGAAAGAGACTTTGCTTTTTGTCTTGTAAGTTGTATACTTGTTAATAATTATACATATGGAAGCTGATTTTAACTGCTCTGTTACTACATGTTATTTATATATCTGACCATAGTTACACTTTCTTAGTAGGGATAAGAGTCCCAGCACTGCTATTTTCTGGGGCTATTTTGGCTTAAACTGTTTTTTTTAAGCTGTTAGAATAGATTTTGACTGCATATTTACCTTATCTCCTGTTTTTACAAATTTATGGTTTAGACTTAGTATCTGACTTCTTAACTCACTGTTTAGATATTTAGTTGGTCTATTATCTGTATATTTTATGCTGTCTGTTATATTGTACTAAATCCAACTTTTTCTCCCATATTCCTTTTTCCCACTTTACTTTACAACAAGTACCCAGCTATCTAAGCTCCATATCCTATCCTTGGACACTGATCTCCTCTGGCCTGACGACTAAGGATCCTCTCCAACCTGCTGCATCATCCTAGCGTCTTATTGCCTTGTTCCTTATAAGTACTAAAGGAAGCAAAAATGTATGTTATTTTCCTTAACCTAAAAGTTTTATCTTGATTTGTGACAACTACTTTATGTAGTTTAAGGTTGCTTCTAAGCTGGTTAGCCAGCAGCCTTACCCTTATAGCCTGTGTATCTCTCCTCCATACTGTTAAAGCTCCTAATTCAATTAGCCTTTTCTTCCTCAATCCCTGCCTGTCCTCTCCCTCCTCTAACCCACTGCTGTAATAAATAGTTTGTCCACTAGGTGGCACCACTACTCAGCCCTACCTCCATACATCCTTTCTCCTACCTTTTATCAAACTCTACCAATTCCTTGTTCCATAGTTTATTTGTTAGTACAACCCACTTGAATCTCTTCAGCTCTACCATAGTTCCCACCGAACTTCATTCTATCCCCCCCATCTTTTGTACTTTACCTTTTTATCCCCACTTTTCACTTTGCCTAACCTCTTTACTCACATGTAACAGTACTTGCCTTCCTTCAAAAGCTTTCTCACTGATTGTTTTTATATGCTTACTCCTTCTCTTGTCTCTACCCACTCCGTTCGCCCTGTGGGCTCACTCCGCTCCCCTACCCTATCCCCAAATCCGACCCACCCCCAGTAGTCCTAGACTTATACCTCCTAACCACACCCCTTCCCCATCCTACCAATCAGAAGTTCCCACTTCTCTAGCTAATTGTATTACACCCTTTCACCACTTAATTTATTTTCTTCACTTGATCCCACTACTTAAAGTAAATAATCTTAACTATTATCTCGTCTGTTTGTTTCACTTCTGTCCTATTACTCTTATATTACCCTAAAACTATGTAGCAGTATGCCCATAACAATGAACTCAACTAGAACTAAGCCATTACTCATTACTACACTCCTATTTCTCCTACCCTCAGCCTACCGCCTAACCTACTTTGAAAAACTTGAATATTTCCAGTTTCATTATCCTCCTCAACCAACACCCACTCTAACTCCTACTATCTCCCACAATCATATAAATATAACTTCCATACCTAGCTACCTGCTAGCCAAATATCACAGACTGGTCCACATTAAATACAACAATCTCACAGCCAGGAAAGTTTGATATCTAATTAGCTACACACATTATCCCATACTTAGATTAAAAAAACAATCCTTAAAAGATGGAGACATCCATCCTAACCCTGGCCCAACCAATGTCTCAACAACTGAATCCTGTAATCCCAATTCCTCTACCCCACTCACCACCACCAGACTCCCTAACTCACTCCTGATAGCACATCTCAATATCCGCAGTGTAAACAATAAAATTCCCCATCTTCATACTCTCCTAGATATTCACTTATTTGATATACTATGTTTAACAGAAACTTGGTTAAAACATAGAACTCAAGACAATGAAATTATCCCACCAGGATACAATATATTGAGACAAGACCACAAAAAGCAAAAGGGAGGGGCAGTAGCAATTCTACTTAAAGACAGCCTACAGGTTACCACTTCATCTTATAATCCACCTCAGGATAATAATGCAGAAGTCCTTATTTCCAAAATTCAGCTTAACTCAAGTAAATCCTTATACATAATCTGTATCTATCTGCCTCCTGGCAATAATTCTAGTACACTTGAGAATATCCACAGCTGGATTTCAACTTCCCCACAAGAAATTATAATCCTAGGGGACTTTAATATTGATTGTAAGTGTGTCAACACCAAACATCCTACTTCTCACATTAACCTCCACGGCTTCACTCAAATCATCACCTCCTCTATCAGAATTAACAAACCAAACAATAAAGAGAGTACCTTAGATTGGATTCTTATTAATAACAATTTCCAAACATATAAGGTAGGAATCTTACCAGATGACATAAGTGACCACTCTTTGACCTACATTATCAGACAAAAAAAGTGATATTTCCCATCCTCCCACATACAGAACTTCGGGGTCCAATAAACACTTTAACCCAGTGCTATTTCTATGTGAGTTGAGCGCTTGTGACCTGACTCCTCTAAAAACATACTTACTTGAAGAGGCAGTCAAATACTTCAATGAAAAATTCTTAACTATCCTTGACCAGCATGCTCCTAAATGCTCTATTAGACTCAAGTCAAAACCAACCCCCTGGCTTACAAAAGAAACCAGACAGAAAATCCTAGTCAGAAAAAATCTTGGTCTAGGTGGCGAGCTACCAAAAATATTACAGACCAGCAAACTTTTAGACAGTTGAGAAATGTAACAAAAAAGGCTATTCTCTCAGACAAAAATAACTTTTATAGCAAACTACAGCAAACAAACCAAAATAATCCACAAAGGTTATGGGCGAGTATCAATAATCTCCTACACCCAGGTCACTCCAGTACATCAACCTCACTTGATGCTAATCATAATACTCCCAACCAAACTGCTAATACCAGTAACACCTTCTTTAAAGAGGCAATTCAATCTCTAGCCTGCCAGCTATCCCCTGATAACTCTAGCCTTCTTACCTCTTCTCCTAATCTCCTTCCTACTTTCCACCTGCAACCCATCTCTGCTAGCTTCATCTTTAAGCTCATCCAAAAACTTAAGCCATGTACTCCTTCAGTTGACAAAATTCCAGCTGAATATTTGCAAAAAGCAGCCAAAGCAGTAGCCTATCCTATATCCATCCTCATTAATAGAACCATACATGAGGGTACCATCCCTGATATCTGGAAAATCTCTCACATTACACCACTACATGAAGGGGGCAACTCAAATGAATATTCTAACTATTGGCCTATTTCCCTACTATCACCCTTAGCAAAAATAATGGAAAAATGCATTCATCACCAGCTACTTGACCATTTAATTCAACATAACATACCAGCTAACAGCCAACATGGCTTTAGACCATTTCACAGTACTACTACTGCCCTCTTATCCTTCACTGACTTCATTAACCGAAATCGTAATGACAATGCTCTCTCTTCAGCACTCTTTATTGATCTTTCAAAAGCTTTTGATATGGTAAACCATACCCTTTTTATAAATATTCTCAAATCCCTTTCACTTAGCAATCAGACTGTACAATTGTTTAGTTCCTACCTTAGCAATAGACAGCAGGCAGCATTCTGGCAGAATAGTCTTTCTTCCCACCTACCAGTAATCCTGGGGGGTCCCTCAAGGTTCCATTCTAGGACCTCTCTTATTCTCAATATTTATCAATGATCTATACCTAGCTATTCCTCAAGCCACCTGCATACAATACGCAGATGATTCAATGCTCATATATTCAGCCAACTCTGCATCAGAACTGCAATCCCTAACTCAGAAAGTGTTTAACACAGTGGAGACCTGGTTCTTAAAATGTTGCCTTCTCCTGAATCCCCAAAAAAACAAAGCTCCTCCTCTTTACACCTACTCGCAAGTCCTCCCCCATTGATTTCTCAGTTATATCTAACAATGGCACCCTCATATCCCCTGACTCTACCACCAAACTCCAAGGTATTACAATTGGCAACAACCTCAACTTTGACACCCATATTAATAACACTTTAAAATAGTGAACAGTAAAATAGGGTCCCTATACAGAATTAAACCCTTCCTTACACCAGCAGCTAGATCTACCATTGCCCACTCCCATCTTATCTCTACACTTCTCTATGCCTCCCCCATATATACTAACCTGTCAAAAAATAATGTTCTCAAATTGGCTAACTCGTATAATCACATTGCCAGATTTGCCACTGGTAATCCCTTCCGAACCCATCACTGTCAGAATCTAAAGGAGCTAGGCTGGCTTGAACTGCAAAACCTGCTACAACTTTCACAACTTACCATAGTCCACAAGATCCTAAATCAACCAAACAACACCCCCTATACTTTCAAACCTCATAATCCCCTGTAAAAAACTTAATTCATTATGATCTTCTAATAAACTACTAGTTAGCATAAGTAAGTCCAACGAGTTGGCAGGGGACTCACTGTTCTCTAATACAGCTGGTAAAAACTGGAACCTACTACCTGATGAACTTACATTACTTCCTCCCGTGCCCCTCTTTAAACAAAAACTCAGAAGATACCTTAAATCACACTGGTTATGCCCTTGCAGCAATCCTGACTAATCCTTTCACCTTTATTTTTAGTGTGTGTGTGTGTGTCTACATGCTGGCTTGCCAACCAAGGAAGGCCCATTCACGCACCACCACCGCAGTTTCACCTTTATTTTTAGTAACATCTTTTAAATTCTACTTTGTATACTAGTTAAATGCTGCCTACTACCAATGAAAGCATGACCTGTAACCAACAGACACTTTTAATTTAATTCTTCTTGGTACATCAAATATGATTTCTGTACCTTACCTTATGTATCATACTACCCACGGTAGTGGTGCTGCGGTAGCGTTGTCGCCTCACAGCAAGACGTTGTCACGTTCGATTCTCAACTAGAGCGTCTTCTGTGTGAAGGCATGCGTGAATGGACGTGCCTTCATTGAAGGTTGTGTGTCAGGGCTGGAAACTCGGCACGTAAAAATCCACTACCAAACATTAGCGGACTGGAGTTCCGTTGTGGCAACCCTTCTTCAGACAAACAAGAGTAATTGATCACAAAACATTTATAAGTGTTTGGTAAACCTTTTTCCATGACAACCTTAAAGAAATATGTTAATTACATAACACAGTAAAAAACTAACACTCCAACTAAAACTTATAACAATACATTCCTACTAAAATAACTGATAAACATACAGACCAGTAAAAATGATTTATATAAATCACTATCAGATTGATAAAATTAATCAGATATGTCAAAAGGGAAATAGTAAAGAATATTATAATTTAAATAAAATATATGAAAGTCATTAAATAATGCATCATAAGAAAAAAATTCGATATAATATAAGGCTTCAGCATATCAAATATATTACAGTAATATAAATTATTATTATGATGTAACCTATTACCATAAATATGAATCAAATCTAGTAGATGATTATTCCTTATTCGTAGAGAGGCACCTCAAAACACATTTGGTTATTAAACCAGAATTAATGTTAATAAACAAAAATGAACATGAATATAATAAATACTTGTCATCTTTGTAAAGAGAGCCACCTCAACACACATTTAATAGATAAACTGTTAGTTCTTATCTGCCACATCAGTTCATCTATCTCCCTGTGTTGTAGAATCACAAATTTGAACTCGTGTCCATCATGTAGGAATGTATTGTTATAAGTTTTAGTGGGTAGTTAGTTTTGTGTGTTATGTAATTAACATATTTCTTTAAGGTTGTGTGGAAGTCCTAACTGGGATAAGCCGAAAGACACAACAACCTTATGTATCATACTGCATATGACTGTGTTTAGCTATGTCTCAACTTTATGTTATTGATACTTTTGTTATGTATAGCCTTGTTAGTATAATCTTGATTGTATATGTCACTGTTACTTTATGTATGTTATTACTGCTTTTTATCACTTGGAGCTTTTCTCCCCGGGCCTCTACTGAAAATGGACATATATCCAGCTAGACTAGCCCGGTCAACAAATTTAACATAAAAATAAATAAATAAATAAACTTCATTTATTTACTGGATAAGAATAATAAAATAAGAATATTTTTTTTTCTTCTCATGTTATTTCACAGAGGGCAAGAAGCTCTTCTAATAAGCTGCTCACATTACTGCAAATGAGAAGCTCTTGGAAGTTGTGTTTTATGTAATGGTGGGTGGGGATCTCAAAACTCATGGTGCCACAGGAAGCAATTTACTGGGTGGGGTTAACTGGAATGGGGTGCTGCTCTGTTACAACAGGTCAATGACCATTACCTGAGACCAAACAGCAGAAAGAATTATTCACATTCATCCACGTCTTCCTCAGTACCCACTCATTACAGACACTCTACCAACTACAAACATCTCACGTGTCTGACTGCAATCAACAAGGCCAGCCTTAGGTGAAATGGAGCCCTAGAAAAAGGACTTTATTGGCCCCCTCATTGCATACTAGTCCCCTGCTGCCCCTTCCCAGAGCCTAGTGCCCCTTCCCCCTTTTCTCTCATTCTGGCCTCAAACCATCCAAATAGATTATTCTTTCTTTCTTTCTGGTTTTTTTTTTTCACACATAGGTTCATAGGTTCATAGGTGTGTACTAGGCTAATGGCCCTGTAGCCTTTACAAGCCTAGCCCATAGGATTACCCTGGCATTGTACCACCCACACATTGTTTCACCTTTTAGCTTCTCCCATGCTTTCTACCCATCCTAACTGGCCAAGACACCACTGCAATAAGTTTTGAGTAAGTAACTGAACTGAGCCAGTGATCTGAGGACTGCTTGGCTCCCAGAAGTCATACAATTCTAGATGGTCTAAAGCGCATCTTTGAGTTGTTTTTTCTTTCTTTTTACAATCTTTTGATTTACTGATGGCCTGACCAAAAATCATGAGTAAGGAAAGAAATTTAGTTGCTTAATATACTGAGAACACAAATGCTTGCAAGGATGTATAAGCCCTGTCTTGGAATAGTGCATGCCTTCCTACCCCTCCAAAAATAGTTATCTAATGTGTACTTCTCTGATATTAGTATTCTGGATGTTGCTGTATGGCATGAAAGCAAAAGCATAAATGGCTTGAGGCATATATCACATAGCTAAAAAAATGGAACACTTTGCCCACTAATATAACAGCCACATTGTCTATAGCTCAGTTTAAAAAATATCTAAAAATGCACCTACAAGCAAACTGGATCTGCAACTGTGACTCCCCAGGCTAGTCTATTTCCACCTCCTTCTGCTCACCCAGGTTAATCTCTCCTCCCTCATTCTCAGGCAGTAGACTTCTCTTTATCTTGCAAATCTCTTTCCTCATACGTCTCTCTTCCTTTGAACAGCTACCCCTTCTTCTAAGTATAGATACTTGGTGTATACTTTGTACTATTATAATACTGTATCATACTGAATGTTATTTGAATTGTGCAGTTTAAAGCGTTTCATCTTTGTACCTGTATAGTGAACCGTTTTTCATCTTACTTTTGTTTGATGTACAATCTTAAGTGTTGTTATCCTTGTTTGCTTTGATGAAAAGTATAGCGTTATTCCATAGCTATGAAATTGTACTTGATAATCTATATTATATATGAATCTTACTTCTAGTTGGTGCACAGTCCTAAGTTTATTATCCTAGTTTTCTATGAAGTAAAATGTATAGTGTTATTCTGTACCTATGAAATTGTACTTGTTAATCTATGTTATATGTGGAGCTTTTCTCCCCGAGCCTATGCTGAAAAATGACTTGTGTACAGTTGCACTTTCCCGGTAAATAAATGTAAAATAAAATAAAATAAATAAATAAAGAAGCTCCAATGCAGACCTGCCCTGGGTGAAAGCTGACTCAGATCGGAGAAGAAGCAACTATTGAATTGGGGAAAAAACATTCTGCCAGCTCTGGCAGTACTCAGAGCCAGGAGGAAATGGATCTGGGTCTCAAGAAATTTCCTCAACATCTTTTCCATGTCTGCTTTGATAAGGCTCCTGGTAAATCTGGCTGACCAAAAGGATGAAGCAGTGAGTCTAAAATGAAGATACCATTTTCCTGTAATATTGGTGAATGGAGCATAGAAAAAATCGACTCTGGTGAAAACCTCAGAGGTGTGTTGGATCCAGTGAGTATTCACATCTGAGAAAAGCATTCCTCTAAAGGTTTTGTGATTTCTGGAAACCAGATCAGAAGAGAATGTATGCACAGGAGACCTCTTTCTCAAGGTTTTACATCTCTCTCTTTTTCTTCGTTGTTCTGCTTAGGTTTTTCAGGTGTTTTTTTTAAAGGAGAAGAAGAAAAAGAAGATTTTGCAAAACTGAAAGGTCACTCTCTCCTGTGGGGCTGGGAGAAGCCCTTTCAAGATTAGTTTACTTCATTGTTCCATAATGGCCTGTTGGCTGAAGGCTTCACAAATGGAGAGGTGTGCAAATGTCAGAGGTCTAGACAACAGACACATCTCATGCTTCAGAATTTGGAAACTTGTGGTCACAGGGCACACACTTCTTAGACCATGATGGTTTGTCTGAGATCCTGAAAGGCGGAAAAAAAGGACGAAGGTACCAAAAGTGGACAGAACAACTCTCAGCTACAGTAAAAGCTACTGTATACAACAATAAATATAATAACTATGAAAAAACTTTTTTGGATAAAAAGGAAAAAGGTAAGGTCCAACGCCTAAGATGAAAAATCAAGACAGGAGCTTAGGGAAGGAGGCAAAGAAAAGAATAAAGGTAATAATACAAAAGTTATTTAAACTATCTAAGGTTATAAATATATATGTATGCATATATATATATATATATATATATATATATATATATATATATATATATATATATATCTATAGGAACACTACTGAATCTTGAACCTTTGAAATCTCGAATTTCAAAAGCTTAAGACCATGTAGCCGAAACCCCACATTACCGAAAGACCAGAAGCGTGAAATTCAAAATCCCGATGTTAAGGGATTTTGAGTTAGCGCTTCTGGTGTTGTGGTTCAGGTAAGTATGTGTGTGTAAGTGTGTTTGTGAGGGGCTTTAGTGTGTGTAAGTGTGTGTTGTGACTGTGGTGTGTGTGTGTGTGTGTGTGTGTGTGTGTGTGTGTGTGTGTGTGTGTGTGTGTGTGTGTGAGGGGCTGTAATGTGTGGGTGTGAGTTTGCCTTGTGTGTATGTTTGTGTGATCTCGGAGTTAGAATATTAAAGTAGGGGGAGTGTGGGGGGTGCAGGGATGCAAAGCCCCCCTGCTTATCTTTAGTGTAGGGTGGTTTGTTTGGTTATGGGGGGAGGCTGTGTGTATGTTAGTGTGTGTGCTGTATGTATGTAGTACTTTCGCGATTTTGAATTTCGCGGTTTTAATATTTCGGTAATGTGGTGTTTTGGGCTTATAGTCTCGGTATTTAGTATATATATATATATATATATATATATATATATATATATATATATATACACACACACACACACACACACACACACACATATAAATACATATATATTTATAATTAATAATAAAGTGATCGTATTAAAGAACACAGACAAGCACTTAGAGAGACATTAAGAATGTTTTAGCTAAACATGCTTTTAATAATGCAATTATTATATATTATATATTGAATGCAACGTGATCAAACACAACTCGTCAATCACCAGCCAATCAAAAAATAAAAAAAATAAAAATAAAACAAATGACAAATTCCCTAATCCACACTTAAAAAAGCTGGCACATGTAATAAACTGATTTTTGATCAACTATACTGGCTTTTATTCTGTTCTACAAAATGGATGTTCAACCACTTGTTAGCAAACTATACATATATATATATATATATATATATATATATATATATATATATATATATATATATATATATATATACACATATATAGTTGTCTTCTATATGCTCAAATATTTTTAATGTCGTGGTTATAAAAACGATATTAAAAACTTCGAATATACAGGAGACTAAAAGTCCTAAACATAGAGCAAACAAAAAATCAAGAATGAAAGGTATTTTCTCTCCTGATCTTCACCCAAGCCCCCATAATACTAGCCTCAAATCTGTCTGAATAGTGACAGCATTACAGGATGTTTTTTCTTAAGTTAAGGTGTAATGTTAGAGTTGGGGGAAGGGGCAGCTTTAGGGTTACGGTTAGCACCCATTACTAACTAATGCTGCAACTTCCTCCAACCTTATCCCTACACCTTAACTTAAGAAAAAAAAACATTGCATAATAATGCCACTTCAGAAGACACACTCAGGCACACAAACACACACTAACATCACTATAGTTGCCCCCCTTACCTAACACTGACTCTAACCCTAAAATACACACATTCGCATGCAAACATACAAAACCAATCCCCCATCTATTCTTGACCCTAACCCTGGCTGCCACGCACACACATACAGACACACACACACACACATACACACACACACACACACACACACACACACACACACACACACACACACACACACACACACACTCACTCTCACCCCTTCCAATCCCACTCACCTTTCATGCCAAAACAGTCCTTTGACATTTTGATTGTTCGGCTATCCATATGTTTGATATTAAGCACCATCCCTATCACTCTGACCAAACTGGCATTCAATCAAATTGAAGAAAACCATATACATGGATATATCTATATCTATATATCTATGTATATATATATATATATATATATATATATATATATATATATATATAGATATATATCTATATATATATATATATATATATATATATATCTATATATATATATATATATATATATATACACACACACACACACACACACACACACATGTATAAAATAGATATCTCTATATATTTTTATAGATATATGTGTATATATATATATATACATATATATATATATATATATATATATATATATATATATATATATATATATAAAATATACATATATATATATATATATATATATATATATATATATACACACACAGAGATATGTCTGTGTATGTGAGTCTGTATTGATTGTATGTACATCAAATGATCAAGCTGTAGATAATAGAAAAAATGTTAAAAACTTCACCCACTGAATTTCCAAGGCAGACTTTACCATCAATCTTGGAATGAGAGGCATGTCCCACATCTGGCTCGCAGTCACCTCTTGCACTCATTTTATCATGGGTCCAGAATGGCAGCAGGCCCAATACACTACTTTTGGTTGTTTGAACTTGGCAACTGGTTTGTAGCTTGATCACTCAAACTCTCTCTCTCTCGCTCGCTCTCTCTCTCTCTATATATATATATATATATATATATATATATATATATATATATATATATATTCTTTTATATTTCAGTTATCTTTTTAATTTAATCTTAGGTTAGACAAATAGAATCAGGTGTGTGTCACAAGCAATGCAACACAGATAGTGATTTAGTAGTTAAGATTTCTGCTTCACAGTTTCAAGGTGAATCCCTAATTTTGGGTCACTGTTTATCTACACTTTGCATGTTCTCCTCATTTTTATGTAAGGCTTTTTTCAGGTACACCAGTTTCCTCACACTTCCCAAAAATATGCTAGTTGATTAGTAACTCTAAATTCTAACATATGTTGTATTTACCCTTGTCTCTGTTGACCTGTTTGAGTCTTAGTAGACCAGTTTGCTTACCTGGCTAAATAAGTAAGTTAAACACCATTGGCTACTTGTCATCATCATTTCATTTTACTCTTGTACTTTTTAATTTCAAAACTAACAAATTTTAATTCTAGGGGGTAGATTTAGGATGTATGTTTTTTAATGCAGTTGTATATTTTTACTTTGTGTATGTAGTGTATGAATTTACTATTTTTCCACTAAACTGAATGGGAGAAATGGTTCATAATTTGCTTATTTTTTCTATTTCCTTTTAAAATAACCACGGATTTGTATTTGGAGGTTGTTTTAGGTAGGCTAAAGTGTTTCTGGATTGTGTATATGCTTGTTTTGTGCATGTACAGTATGTGGACCTTTACTTTCATTTTCAGTGCGAAGCGCAAAGTTGGCAGGTTTAGAAAATTTTGCTGCTTTAATGATGTACCAGTGCAGTAGAAAAATTAGATAAACTTGTGATGATGTAATAAGAGCACTGACATGCAAAGGTATCTTCACAGTGTACCACATAATGTATTTTAATCACACCGAGTTGATCAACTGTTATGTCTGTCAGATAAACAGTAGGAAATGGGAAATATGCCCTTCCCCCACTGTAGTGCTAGCTTGTAGTTGGTATATATGTTGCGCTTTTTTATTACTTGATTTCAAGCATTCACGAGATCTTGGTCAGAAAATAATTGTTTTTTTTTTTTTTAAATTTGTAACACATTTGGATAGGTATATGTCAAAAGAGGCACTGCATTTTAATATGATCCTGATTAGAGAGGGGTAGAGGACAATAATGTTGTTGGATCTGTAGGACATATCTTTGGTAATTAGTTGGGTTAGGTAGATTTCCTAGCAATAGGTGAAACATGGCAGTTGTTAAATGAGAGTTCTTTGTCCATGAACTTGCTTAGATCTTTAATGCTGGTGTCAACTCTGTGGATAAGGTGTCAGTTATGTAGTTGTAGTTGTAATAGTGTTTTTGTTTCCTTTACAGTACAATACTGGATATTTTTTTTTTCATTTTATTTAAGTCCATGGGCTTGTCATTATCAGCACACTTTAAGGACCTTAGACCCATGACACCATACTGGACATAAATAAAGTAAATGCCAAAGGGTAACAAACCTAAAACAGAAAGTGTGCTCCCAACTCTGACTATGTGGGGTCTCTTTAGGTAGTAGTTAGCTATCCCGCTGATTACATAGGAGTTAATATTCAAGCAGGTGCATTTGTTAATAATACCAGCATGAGTGATAGTATCAGAGTTGTTAACTACATCCAAGTATACAATGGGCATTGATTGACATTATCCATGGTTTCAGTTACCTTCTCAAAGAGGTCTGCCAGACATAGTGAACAGGACTACCTTTCACAACCAAGATCCCTTCAGGATGAGAGATTGTAGAATGCTAGTGTCTGTGTTTATAACTTCTATAATAATACATTCCATTACTTTATAAACCGTATTGGTGAGACTAACTGATCTATAGTTTCCAGGCTCAGCTGTAGGGCCTCCTTTTGCAAGGTACAAATTTGGCTTAGCCATGTCTCAGGCATGCATCTGGTGGACTGACTAAGACTGAAAAGGTTTAAAAGAAAATCATTAAAGCTATATTTGGCAAAAAGAAAGAGCCCAGTATATTGTCCTGACCCACACAGTTAGCATTTTTAGTTTTGGAGTGTACTGGCAATGTCCTCAGCATCAGTGTAGGTGATAATATATAAGAACAGCTCCATGCAATGTTGTGTGCAACTTCTGAGATACCTAATATAATTAATTGTGCCATGGCACTAGGGTTAAGTCCTTTGTTTTCTAGCTTGTGTAAGTAGATAGGTGGGGGTTCTGGTCTCACTGCAGTCAGTGTGTGTGTTCTCATTCAAGAGATCATTTTGGATGGCACAGTAATGTAGTGGTTTGCGTTGTCACATCACAGAAAGAGGTTCTCCAGTTCAATTCTCGGCTGGGGTGCCATCTGTGTGGAGTCTGCATGTCCTCCCTGCATTCATGTGTGTTTCCTCCAGGTGCTCTGGTTTCCTCCCACATTAAAAAGATGTGTCTGAAGCATTTCTCCCTGGGCCTCCGCTGAAAATTGGCTCATTCCAAGTTGGACTTTCCTGGTAAACAAATGTTAAATAAATAAAATAAATAAAGCAGGTTGTATGGTTATTTTTGGAATAAGTGCTCATATTCATTTTGTACATGGCTTTGAATTTTGTTCTTATGTCTAAGTTGTTTGCACATCTTTTTCACTTTACTTGTAAAAGAGAGAATTTGAGTTTATTCCTTAATGTCAGAAGCTTTTCTTTTTTTATTGTAGAGGTTGACAGACTGGTTTTCCACCAAAGAGGCTTATTCTTAGGTTTGCCATCATACTTGTAATAGGTCAGCACAGATGCTTTGATGCAAGAGGTAATACAGGATAGAAGTAGCTGTTTTTGTTAGAGTCCACAGTTGGGGTACCTTTTACATTTCCTTATATTGTCTGAGAGTGCTAGGTTTACCTTGGAGTAATCCATGAATACAATGAGGAATGATGCAGTCTTGGATTTGGTGCTATGTTAATGATTACAAGGTGAAGGAGACTGAATTCCAACTGGAAGTCATGTGGCTTAAGCCAGAAGTTAAAGGTAAAGGGTATTTTATAAAACAACATAAAATACAGTAATCACTGATCTGTCCATGGAATTTGTGAATCTGGTTTTATTTATGTTGTAGTTAAGCATTTTGTATGTTTTCGGACAATCCTGGGTTTCATTAATTACCTCACCTCTCACTTTAAGGGCTACAGTAAAAATGCCCTGTTTCCTTGATGCAGAGATATGAGATTCAGAAACATGTTAGTTACAGTGAGGAAAGCTAATTTGCATGTCTATGAATTGCCATTAACTACCGTGAGTGCAGATCAGCACTTTCTTATGGTAGTTAACAGTGGCCGCTGCATCGTGTTAGCAAGGGTACTCTCCCAGTCACTCTCCCATGCACAAAAACACAGCAAAATACACATGTACACAGACACACCACATATCCCATACCTGTCATTGTCATCAGAACATTCACAATGTCTCCTTTTTTTCCTGCCCTGCTAATTCATGGATAATTACAGTCAGTCGTTAATCCAGACATTCAAGTTTCACACTTCATATCCTTCAGTAAATGTATGCTAATGGAAGACTGGTATCCTAGTGTCTTTCTAAATTTGCAGCAGGGATAGCTCAAACTCTCCTTGATTTTGTCCCACCATTAATTTTATTTTTTTCTCTCGAATGTCTTGCACTAGGATATTAAACAGTATGTTTAGTGTTCCCTGTCCATTCCCTGCTGTTGAAAACATTGCATAATGCTCAAGATTCTCAATATATCCATAAAGGAAAATACCCCACTGCACTGCCCAAGATTCTCAACACACACACACACACACACACATATATATATATATATATATATATATATAAAAGAAAACATGCTGTTGCACTAACTTATCACTCAGCACAGCTGATTAATACTGATCTTTTGATTGCTAAGGCTACAAGGCTCAAACCCCATCTTCCCCTTTTGCACTTGATTATTTTCTTACTTATATTTTTTAACATGACATCTGTAGTCTCTAGTGGAGGTGCAGTGGACTAATATCTTGTGTGAAAAATGGGACAGTACAGTGTTAGACTCCCTTTTAGTGTGTATTCCTGATGCCTAGTGATAAGCCACACACATTTTTTGTTTTTAAATATGTGCCTTTAAAGCATGCCAGATAGAGTATCCCTTAAGCCTAGTGTCCCCTGACCCACATCTTCCAGGTTATCCCTGGTGTCTAGCTGTTCCTCCATCCCTATCACATTTATGCACCATTTAAGCACTAGATGTTAAAGAGTTCTCCATGATGTCTAGTCCCCCCCCTCAACTCATACTGTGTTTAAGTGCCTTTTAGGAATATAATGAACAATGATACCTGGTGTCTAGTGTTTTGCCAGAACATGTGCACCATTAAGGAACTTAGCTTAAGACATATCCTGGTAGCTAGTGGACCCCATTCCTGAACCCATTTCTGTGTAAGTGCTACTTAGGCACAAGTTTAAAGAGGTATCCTTACAAGCTAGTAGTTCCCACACCCCAATCACCAATTTATTTAAGTGCTACTCAGGCAAAAGTTTAAAGAGGTATATCTGGTGGCTAGTGACTCCCCACACCCAATGTTGCAGGCTCTGCTCATTAGTGTATGGGCGTGTGGCAGTATGACAGCTACCCCAACACACACACATACACACACACTGAACAGACCCATCTCCACCCAAATGCACTCATAGACACACTCCTTCTTTCAGCCATATACACACACACACACACACACACACACACACACAAATACAGACACACCAACCTACCTTTCTCCCTCAGTAAAGTACAGTTGTGTAAAATTTTATCATAACTGTAGATGTCCTTCTCTTCACTGTTGCAGTATTCATAGCATTAGGGAGATCCCCTGCAAGGGCGGCCCAATGTCCAGACAGTATACCAAAGCCTTTAGGTTGCTTAAGGTGTGCCATATGTCACAAGTATGCTCCTTGCATAGGACAGGGCATAAAGGTGACGTCTGGAGATACCAACCTTAAAACTGAGAGTCCCAGTAGGAATGCTAGTCCAAGGAATAGAAAAAGGTAAACAGTACATCCAGAAGGCAAAGGATCAGGGGGAGAAGGGAGGGAGTTAATACTGCAACAGTGAAGAGAAGGACATCTACCTTTAAGGTAAGATTTTACACAACTGTACTATGTCCTCCCATTTCACTGTTGCAGTATTTATAACATTAGGGAGAGTGCCAAAGCTCAGGAAGAAACTTGGTAGGAGGAAGGACCAGCAGAGCCCTCTAGTAAGCCATGAAGGATGGCCCTAGCAAAACCAGCTCTAGCCCTGGAGATTCCATCCAAGTTGTAGTGCTTGGTAAATGTATGCACAGAAGTCCAGGTAGCTGCCTCAAGAATAGAGTTAGAATCCAAATACTTGAAAAAAAGCCACAGCCCTAGTAGAATGAGCCTTAACAGAATAAGAAAAGCTCTTGCCATGAAAGGAATAACAAAAAGAAATAGCTTTTGACATCCAAGAGAAATAAGTCTGCTTGGATACAGCTAATCCTAAATGCAGGATGAAAGGAAACAAACAGCTGATCAGACTTCCTAACAGTCTTATTATTATCCAAATAAGATCTGAGTTATCTAAGCACATCCAATGTGTGCAGTGCCTTCTCACTGGCAGACTGTGGATAAGGGAAATAGTGGGCAAATGAATAAATAGCCTAATTAAGGGACAACTCATTCACCACCCTGGGCTTAAAAGAAAGATTAGTATGCAAACACACCCTGTCATTATGAAACACCAAAAAAGGACAAGCCATAAGGGCTTGAAGCTCAGACACCCATCTGGCAGAAGTAAGGGCTAACAAAAGTACAGTCTTCCAAAAGCAATGTTGCAAACAAGCTGAAGCTGCAGGCTCAGGAGCCTGAGTCAAAATTTTCCAAAACAAATTTAAGATCCCAGGGAGGAGGAACAGACTTTCTGTGAGGCTTAATACGAAGGGCTCCTGTTAGGAATTGTTTAGCCTCAAATCTAGAAGCTAAAGGAGGAGATAAAGGCAGACAAGCAGAGAGAGCTGATAAGTGGGCCTTAACAGAAGAATAAGCCAACCCAACATTGAGCAATTCACACAGATAAGAGGGAACCAATGGAACATCCACAGAAAGTGGATCTAGGTTATGTGAAAGGCACCACACAAAAAAACCTCTTCAATTTCAGAAAGTAGGATTTCCTAGTATTGGGTTTCCTGACCTCCTGCAGGACTGTAAGCACGTCCTCAGAAAAAAATGTGTCTATGTGGAATCAAAATCCTATCACCCACAGTGTCAGTTGAAGAGTGGACAGGTGGAGATGAATGAGAGATCCCTTGTCTTGTGTGAGTAGGTCTATCCTGTGAGGTAATATATGAGGATTGTCCTTGGCCAAATACAGAAGAAGAGGGAACCAGTGCTGTCCTGGCCAAAAGGGAGTCACCAACAAGATTATGGGAGTATCCTGTTGAATTCTGAACAGGACTTTTGGAATGACGGGAAGGGGAGGGAATGCATAAAGAAACATCCCCTTCCAAGAAAAGGCTAGGGTGTTCACCTTCCAAACCAGAGGATCTGGGACTCTGCCACAAAATAGAGGAAGTTGTCTGTTCAGAGGGGAGGCGAAGAGACTTATTTGAGGAGTACCCCACTGGCGGATAATGTCCAGAAACATATCCCTGTGAAGCATCCATTCATGGGATTGAGTAAAGGACATGCTCAGAGTGTCTGCCACAAAGTTTTGTCCTGACGGAATTTAAACTACCTGAACCGTCACTTGATACTGGACCTCAAGATCCCACACTAGAAGTGCCAACTGGCAAAGAAGAAAAGAAGATAAGATGTTGTCCCCCCCCCCCCGTTTGTTTACATACCACATCACTGTGGTATTGTCAGTAAATACCTTGAGAGGAACAGTGGAGAAAAGAGGACGAAAAGCCTGAAGCACCAGCAGAAGAGCTGTCATCTCTTTGATATTGATGTGCTCTTTCTGTTGAAGAGGTAACACACCCCCTGCACTTTTAGGGAGCCAAAAGCTGCTCCCCACCCATCCCACGTCTGAAGCATTTGTGAGCAGTTCCTGAGAGGTAAGAGGGGGATAAAAGGGGAGCCCTGAATTCAGAGACACCTGCTGGATCCACTAGTGAAGTTCCTTCTTGAGACAAGGGAGAAGAGGAACTAAAAAGTCTAGAGCATGCACATGTTGAAGCCTAACTGACCTTAGAAACCATTGAAACTTTCGCATGTGGAGTTTGGTCAGAGAGAGCATAGAGATGGTGGTTGCCATGAATCCTAGAGCTCTTAGAAACTCAATGTCTGTAACAGAGACCAGAGGAAGAAGTGTCTGAAACAAAGAAATGAGTGTCAAGATATTGGGAGGAGGCATGGATGCCAGCACAGGCACCGTCTGAATCCTGCACTCCTGAAAAACATAGTCTTGACAAGGAGCCAAAAAAATTTTTGAAGTTTATTGTGAAAACCAGGCTTTGCATAAGGGAAATGGCAAAGCGAAGGTTTTCCAGCAGGATCTCTGGGGAAGATGCCTGAAACAGGTCGTCATCCAAGTAAAAAAAATACTTGTATCCCCTGAATTCTGCAAAATGCAATCAAAGGAGTGAGGCATTTGATGAATACCCTTGGGGCAGTAGAAAGGCCAAAGGGCACAGCAGAGAACTGAAAATTCCAGGAAGCAACAGAGAAACTTAAAAACTTCCTGAAAAGGGGATGTATTGGAATATGGAGAAAAGCATCCTTGAGATTCAGAGACGCTATATAAGCCTGAGGAAGCAGAAGAGGATACAAATTCTGAAGGGATAACATTTGAAATGAGGGTACCTTCAAAAAAGTATTTAGATGAGAGAGGTCTAGAATTGGTTTCCAAGTACCCTCTTTTCTGGGTACTAGAAACATCCTGGTGTAAACCCCCCTCCCCCTTTGAGTCATAGGTACCACTTGAATTGTATCCTGCTTGCCTAGCCTTTCCATGGTCCTGCTATCTTTATCAGAGGGCAGTAAGTTGGGAGAAGGAAGTGATTGACAGGGCTTGTCAGAAGCCACAGACACTACCGAGGGTCAGCAGAAGGTCACTTGTACAAAAAGTTACAGTCCTCAGGCACCCTATAGAATCTATCATGTTTCTTGGGAGCAGGAGGCTGAGAGTCTGGAGCCTTAGAAGCATTAGAAAATGCATCCAGAAAAGCAGCCAAAACAGGAGGAACAGTAGAAGATTTAGGAGAATTCATCTGTAGCAATTCATAGCATATTTTATGTACCTCAGAAACCTAGGCACAATCCCATTTAAAGAACTCCATCATCCTAGAGATCATGTCCCCAAAATAAATCTCTTCAAAGGGAGTATCAGGAATGGTAGATTCCACTTCCTCTGATGCATAGTCCAAAGCAGAGTGAATCTGAGAAAAGTAAGCAAGGGATTCCTCATCTGAATTCACCTCCTCCTCAACGGAATCCTGTTCCCTGGGTCTTATTAGGGAGTAGAAGACAATGGGAGTGGGGTTGGAAGAGAAACTCCCTGGGAAGGTTTCAATGCCATCAAAGCACTAAACAAACCCTGAGTGAAGGTCTGCCATTCATTCTGTGGATCATTAGGAGCAGGAGAAATATGTTTAGTCTTTTGCCGTTTCTTTAGTGGAATGTACACCTTATAAAATTTGGAAGTCTTTGACTCAGGACAGCACTCAATGATGGTAGTACTAGGGACTTCTTCTCTGACTAAAATTTGAGAGACACCCCTAGGCCCCTTGGAGATAATCAGCTGTGGCTCCCCCTGAACGTCCTAAGTGGACATCTGCAAAAGCTCCTTGGACATGCTTAAAGTTGGATCCCTGCCAGCCTCCAACCCAGTCACGGCAGAGGAATCCAATGACAAAACCGGGCTAACCTCCGGGCATTCACCCCCACCAGGAGAGACATACAGTGGGGGCCGATCTGCAGAAGATTCCAGGCTAGGTTTCTTGGCCTTCTTGGTCACTGACGGCTGCCCCTCAGAGTAGGAAGTACCCTCCATTGTGTCTTTCGTAAGAAGCTTAAGACGATGATTTTCAAGATAAAGGGCCAAAGAAGAAAGTCTACTTTGAAGGGTTTTTGGTACAAAAGCCTGACAAATGGAACAGGATGTACATTGTGAGAGGTACCTCAGCAAAAGAGACACTCATCATGGCAGTCTTTATGGGGAATCTGTCTCCCATATTGGCATTTACCTTGCTTGGATGCCATGAAACCACATAAGCATCAATAAAAAAAAGATAAGTTAAAAAGAACACAAATGGGGCACTTATCTGCAATGGCTAGGTGAGCCAGCAACAGAAAGGGCATTCAGAGTGATGATCAAAAGCTAGCATTTGGACTGGCAGCAAAGAAGTTCTTTATGCCCTACACTATGCAAGGAGCATACATTTGACATATGGTGTACCTTAAAGCAACCTAAAGGATTTGGTATACTGGCCAGACATCAGGACGCCCTTCGCAGGGGATCTCCCTAATGTTATGAATACTGCAACAGTGAAATGGAAGGACATTTCCCCTACCACTACCTTTCATGCAGATACACACTAACAGATACACTCACGCATGCATTCCCTCAAATACACCCATGCATACACCCCCAAACAGTACCTTACTGCTAAATTCCTCAGTACTTACCTCTACTGCAATGGATGAACATGGCCTTTAGGTAATGTTCAGTACTGAGATGGGTTAGGAACAACCATGCTTATTTACACAGAATTGTTTAGCCAAATGAATGCCTTATAGCAGGCTGGTCTGTTATGATACCACAGCTAATTAGCATATGCCTTTCCACCAGACTGCCTCATTAGTACATATCATGGCTACAGAGACAGCTCACTGCTGTGATGGATATTTTCGTGCAAAAGCACCATGGTAGGGCTTTTTTTTTTGAATTCTAAAACATTGCCATGAGGTGTACATATCATGTACATCTCACAATAATCTATATGAAATGAATTCAGCTCAGTGCCTGAATTAACTCATGTTTGAAATCATAGGTGAATTTTAATATTGTCTGTACAGGACATTTATGTATTTATCATAATTTTAAATCCTTTCATTCCTGTCCGTCAGATACAACAGATGAGTCTTTGTTCGACTTGTTAGATCTCAGCTGGCAAATTAGTGTTCCAGCTCCTTTAAGTGTTTCCTGTTGCACAATGTGCCTGTGTTCACCAGCTAAGCCTTTCCTGTTACACAATGTACTTGTGTTCACTAGCTAAGCCCTGTCAGTTTGAGTTTGCAGCCTATAAGCAAGCCATAAAAAGGAACCACCTTCAGTATCATTATATTGATCAATGGATAGGGTTGTTGTATCAGACAAACAGAAGTGAAAAGATTTAATGTTATTGTAAGTACATAAATTTATTATCCTATTCATTCCATCCATCTGATCTAACTGATGGGTCAGAATCACCAGTTACTAAAACACCAGGTGGCATCATGACAAGAGACCCTTGAGGATAAAGGCTTCAAAGGAGGCTCTAGACAACAAGATCAAATCCAGTTTGTAATGCTTTACGAAGGTATGCATTGTAGACAAAGTTGCTGCAGCACAAATAACATCAATAGAGAAAATTCTGAAAAAGTTTGTAAATGTAGTCATTAATTAAGTAAAATGTGCTTTGGGCTTACATGGTAATTGCCTACAATGACTTGAACAGATAAAGGATATACAGTGAGAGCCACCGCGATAAGGTTATTCTGGATACTCTTCTGCCCACTTGTCAGTTTCAAAGGGAATAAACAATTGAGGATCTTTCCATAAGGACCTGGTACAATTCATACAGAAATGTAATTGCCTATGTACATCCAAATTACGATGAGTATACTCCTCCTTGTTGCTATGATTATACTTTTCCTCCATACCCACCAATTCTGCACCTCACATCAAAGTTATTTATTTACTTACTTTTTTATGTGGATTAGCCTGTAGGACTGTGGCCTGTTTTCTAGGGAGACCTGTACAGCTATTTATACAAACAGGGCTAATTTGGCCAAGACACTACTCCAAGAGTACTTAAAAAGGCTGGAATAAAGCCTTCATAGTAATTTATATGGATATTTGTATGGAAACTAGAAAAGTATATATTACTTGTTACTACTATGTATAATAGCTTGGATCTGACAAGGGCAAAAACGCTCATCTCCTGTTTTAACTTAATAAACCATAGTTTAAACAAGAAATTCCAGCTTGATTCCTTTTTTCTTATTTTCAGTAAGAAAGCAAAGTGATCTTTGACACGGTTCTTACATAACAGTTGTGACAACAGCCCATATTAGTAATTCGTATGGCAATATCAGTCATTCCTGTACAAGAAGTTTTGCATTTTTGTTGATTTATTCTTCCTTAAGGAAATTGTGTGCTACTGTTAAGGTAAACTACATTTCCCTGGTACTAGGATACATTCTCTCTCTCTCAAATATGTATATGTATATATATATATATATATATATATATATATATATATATATATATATATATATATATATATATATATATATATATATATATATATTTATATATATATATAAAATTTATTTTATTTATTTTACATTTGTTGACTGGGCTGGTCCAACTGGATATATGTCCATTTTTGAGTGGAGGCCCGGGGAGAAAAGCTCTGCACATCAGAATAGTATTACAGAAACACAGGTACAATAGCAAGTTTAGACAAATTATAACAGCACATTACATATTAGTTTATGAGCAAGGAAAAAAAAAAATATATATATATATATACATGCGTGTATATACACACACACACATATATATGTTTTATCAAGCACAAACTTCTTTGACAGACTTCTAGCAACACAAAAACAGAGTAAAACACACATGCACAGAGAAAGCAATACACTTTTCACCATCTCTCAGGAACAGACTGATGTATGTTGCTTGCACATGATTTTACAAACTGCAAGGCATGAATATTTTGGTTCTGCTCAGGCAGAATCAGTTTCAACTGTCCAACACAGAACATAACTTTTTTCAGTAAAAGTACAGTTAGATAAATAAATCCTCTCCTGTTCTGAAAAGACAAGATTAGTAAAACTGGGGCCATGTTGACTTCTATAGCTGCACCTTGCAGTTGTTTATTATCACTTGTTAAAAATGAGAAAAATATGTTAAATTAAAACCATCTCAATTTAGATGGAAACCAATTTTGTATCAACAGTGTGTCAACGAAATAAACTAGACAAGTAGCCATGCAACACTTCTGCTCGTTCAGTTTATAAAATGGAAGAGCATAATGGAGCTATTTCTATATATTACTAATAAATAATTTCAAAACACAATTTCTGTAAACAAAGAGTCAAGAATCTTTAAAGATGTTACAGTTTGTAAACTATCTTTGACCTTAGAATTCAGAAGCATACCTAAAGGTTCAGGCTTTGTATCACCTCCAAATACATTGAGTGACAAAGGAGAGTCTTTTGGGGTGCTTCGTAAAAAAAAAAAAAAGAATATAATTCATGATAGACACAATTGTTAAGTAAGAAATCCAGCAAAATCTGATCTATGCCTTTATAAGTCAGTTATATATTTCCCTTATTGTAGCCTCCTTAAAACACTGTAACTCACTTAAAATCAGTTGCATCTTTTACTTGTGTGTTGTGGTGTCCATTGCTACCATTCCTGACTCTTTATCCACCTTGATACGAATGAAGTGTTTGTTGTTTGTAACTGTTTGAGAGCTAGAAACTTACTGTGAATAAAAGTTATATTAGGGATGCTTTGAATGTACAGACAGTAAAGTGCTTTGTCCCACTCTCGAGCCTGCCCAAATAGCCAGTGGTGGTTGCAATTGTGAGTTGAGAGTACCTGGTCTCTTAAAAGGATATACTGAGTTAGTTTAGCAGAAAGGTGATTCTTGGAAGACAACATTGATATTTAGTCTACATGTATACACTTTAAAATGAAGTAACATCTTACTAGTCTGCACCTTTAGCAGAAATAAAAGAGGAATCTCTTTTCAAACATACACTGAGCTGACATTCACTAAAAATATAAGAAATCTTTAAATATCTTTAATTTGTTAAATACTGTAGGTATTAATGTTTTCTCAGTGTATCTTGTCTCCCTCTGTCATTGAAAACCTTGTGTTGTGTCACTGCTCTCTAGACACTTGGTTGATGTTCTGGACGAAAACAGTCCTCTCTTTCTTGAATAGTTTCTTGTGAATATGGACCTGCCTGAACAGTGATTTGATACCTCTGACACAATCTCAGAGATTTATAGGGCAAGGGGGGTGGGGCAAGGTGGACTGGAGCTGGAGATTAAAGTGTTCACTTCATGAATCATGACTGGGCAAATACAGTGTTGTTTCCCCAATGGATGTTAACTTTTCTACTGCATTTGTCCAATTTTCTTATTTGTTTGATATGCATTCACATCTGAATATTCAGCCAATCTCTAAAGAATTTCTTTTTTTATTTTTATTTTAATTTTTCTTTTCCAACATTTTTACTTCCAGGTTAAATCCACTTGATTTCTTATCTCACTGTACCAATTTTTAACCAAATAATCAGTTATTAATTGTAGTGTACCTTGTGTTTTTGACTTCTTCCCCTGTAATGTTAACATTCTCATATGTTACTAAAATTATACAATCCATATTGTCATGTATTTCTTCCAATCTTGCTCAAGTATAACTAGCTTGCTGTTCCTTTGCTATATATGTAATGTATCTGCACTCTCTTCTTAGTTTTAAATGCACTGCACTGCTAAAAACAGTATGCATGAAACTCACGCATTTCAATGTGATCTTCCTATAACCTCTGAAAATAACCTACACGTTCTTCTTGAAACAATATTCCCTTAAGAGATTTTGCTACATCTTTCCCAAATTTCTCTGTCTCACATATTCTTAAATTCCCAACCAATCACTGAAATCAGAGAAGCCATTTTATAAATCCTTAAATTCCTCTGTAAAGGAACAATTTTCTATATTCCACTTAGGCTAGTAACCCTAAAACTGTGTTTCTGTTATTACCTTTTGATGTTGTATGCCTTTTTGATTCTAAAGCTGTAAATCCTTATACATACATATTTATTTGCAATTTTTTTTAACCTGAGCTGGTCTACACACCCTTTTCCAGCCACAGACTAAACTCGAGTGGCACCACTCTGAGTACAGAGAAATTACGCAGTTAGAAAATGAGCATGCATAAAAGAAAAAAAATAATTTGGGTTCACGATATTAATATAAAAACAATGTGTGCAAATATTAAGATATCTACACTGCCAAATTGTATTAATTTTACTTGGTTCAAGAACATTTGCATGCCACTTGTAAGCAAAATTTTAGATGGTACATTCATAGGAAAGCTCTATAACAAACAGTAGATTATTACTCCAAGACATGACAACATGCAAATAAATACACATTCCTGAAGAAAGTGCTCTTCTGGTTTTGATTTGAAGCTCTTGAGTATCTTGAGATCTAATTTCAAGAGGAAGATGATGTCACAAAGCTGGGTCGGGTTTAGAGAATGCTTTTTCATTATTGTTACCTTGAAGTGAGACCTCACTAGCCTTAAGAGTCTATAATGGTTCATGTATACAGTGTGTTTTTTTCCTGGGGTGGGGGTGGGGTGGGGGGCTATTTTTGAGTACTGCTATTTTGAAAATAAGACCATTGGCAGACATTGCTTTACTTTGAACTGGCAGCCACTAGTAGCCCTTCAGTAGACTGCAATACTGAATGGGCTCTATTATATGTTAGCAATTCACGTCTTATGAATGTTAATTTCTGCTACTTCAAGTTTCTGAGTATTAGTGTTAGAGTGGAAGGATAAGAAGGGAAAAACATATTCCATCTTGGGAATGAGTACATTTCTGGTGCTGGAATGGTATGCATCTGGTGAGAGATGGTGAAAAATTCTAAAGCAAAGTTTAATTTATTCTCATATCATGCTAACTCGTTACTTTTACATAATCTCCAATAACTCAAAAATTTTGCTTCTTTCTATCCTATAAACAAGTTCATAATTAGTTACTCTATAACCTCTCCTTTCATTCCTAATTTAAATACAACATTTTACCTTCTTTAATTATTCTCTAGACATACTTTTTTTGTTCATACTAATATGCTGGAACATTCTTCCCGGCCAAATGAAAAAAAAATACATGATGCCTGTTCTATCACTTCTTTGTTTACTTTTCCATTCTAAAAAAGTAAGAAAGAATATTTTACGTAAACAGAATACCTTACAACTTTATTTTTATACTCACCATATTAAACATGTTCGTCTATGATATACATTTCGACTGTTCAAATTTACTGACCATTTCATTTAATTCCCCCTACATGACTTTTCTGTTTTTGTCTCTGTCTTTTAATGTAATCATTCTCTGATAGCCAATTTTCCTTCATAATGACCCCCAATTCTTCTCTATCCCTGAATGTTCACCCATATATGTATATTTGGAATATCACAAGGCTCCAAATCTATTTTTACAGCTTGCAATATCAACATCACATTCAATGCTTATAGTTTGTACAGCTTGTCACCCTCTTTTCTCCTTTTAACTGCTCAGAAAAAAGAAGTTATGTATTCACCATAACTTTCCATGTTTGTTGTCCGTCTCACCATTCATTCCTACAATGATGCGTTCGGAGCCACTCAGCCGAATACAAAGGTGAAAGACTCAAACTTGGCTCGTGGCAAGTAGGTATCCCATAATGCAGTGGTGTAACTCCCTAGACCTTGTTTGCTGTTACTACTAAATGAATTGTAAATAACTATAATATATATACACAAATACATGCTATCACCAATGGAAGGAGAAACAAACTGAAGCAAGGAGCTCCTGAAGGTAGTAAAACATCCATCAGGTCCACAAGGAGTCTTTGGAAGGGGGAAGGAGGGAGGGTTCGTAAGAATGAACGGCGAGATGGACAACAAACATGGAACAATATGGTGAGTACATAACTTCTTTATGTTATGTTGTCCTATCTCACCTTCATTCTTACAATGATGGGACAACGTCCCTAGCACCTTTTCCCTGGGTGGCTCACAAGAGAACACCTTTAAGCACTGTGGAACCAAAGAAAGCCCTATCCCTGGAGGCCAAATCCACTTTGTAATATGTGATAAATGTATGATGAGTGGCCCAGGCAGCTGCTGCACAAATATTATCCACAGGAATTCTGGCCTGAAAGGCACAAGATGTAGCCAGTACTCTAGTGGAATGAGCCTTAACCTTAAATGGTAAATCTCTGTTATTTGAGGTATAGATGAATGTAATGCAGTTTGAGAGCCAGCTGGAAAGAGTAGTTTTTGAAACTGAGCTACCTTTTTTTGCGTCTGAAAAGGATATGAACAACTGGTCAGATTTTCTAAAATCTTTTGTCCTTTGCAAATAGAATCTGAGTTGTCTGTGCACATCCAGTTGATGTAATTTGTATTCTGCCTTGTTGCTGTGATTAGGAAAAAACACTGGAAGCTCAGATTGATTTATGTTAGTTGAAGAAGAGACTTTAGGTAAAAAGGATGGATTAGTTCGCAAGGATACCCTATCCTTATGAAATGTCAAATATGGCGGTTTGATGGATAGGGCTTGCAACTCTGATACTCTTCTAGCAGATGTTATAGCCACCAGAAAAATGGTCTTCCAGGAAAGGAAATTGAGGTCTGAAGATGAGGAGGGTTCAAAAGGTGGTAATGTCAGGTGAGATATAACAAAATTTAAAGCCCAAGGAGAAAGGGGTTCCTTAAAGGGGGATCTTAATAAGGAGGCACCTTTCAAGAAGGCTCTACACAACCTGTGTGTCATTAAGTTCGAGGTAGGATCACCAATGAGGAAATCTGAGACTGCAGCGAGTTGTACTCTGATGGTTGCTGCAGCTGAACCCTGTTGGAAGAGTTCCACCAAAAATTCCAAAATAAAGTGAATGGGCGCAGAAAAGGGGTCCTGTTTTGAGCTCAGAGGGAAAAACTTTTCCATTTGCTAGAATACAGTCTTCTGGTGGAAGCTTTATGAGAGGACATCAAGATATGTTTAACTGTTGGTGTGAAATTCTAAAGCCTGACTAGATTGGGAAGTGCAGCAGCCAAGCTGTCAATTTGAGGGTGTGGAGAAAAGAATGAAGCGCACCTGACATATGTGTCAGCAGGTCTGGAACTGGGTCCAGAGTCCAAGGCTTCTCCTGAAGATGAGGCCAAAGGAAGGGGAACCAAACTTGACGAGGCCAGTAAGAAGCAATGAAAATCATCCTGCTTCCCAAGGACTATGCTTTTTGAATGACTCTGGGTATGAGAGGAAATGGAGGAAAGGCATAGAGAAGTCCCGAGGGCCAATCGTGAGCAAGTGCATCTCTCGATGTCTCCCCCGGAGGGTGGATTAGGGTAAAGTAGTTGCTGCACTTGGCATTCATGGGAGTGGCAAAAAGATTGCAGCAAGGCAGACCCCATGTTTGGAAAATCCTTTCCGCTACGTTCTGATTGAGAGACCACTCTGAGTCATTAAAATTGCCCTTCTCAGCTTGTCTGCTATCACGTTGGACTTCCCCGGAATGTGCGTTGCTTTTAGAAAGCGCTAGGAAGAACCTGCCCATTGCCAAATTCTTAGGGATTCGCGACAAAGAGGGTAAGATCTGGTTCCTCCCTGCTTGTTTATGTACCAAACCACAGACATATTGTCTGACTGTATTACAACTGTCCCTAGAGGGAGAGAGTCGTGAACTGCTTGCAATGCAAGAAAAACTGCTCTCATCTCTAGGACATTTATATGCAAGTGAGCCTCGTGTTCTTGCCATATACCTTGGACTGTTCTCCCCAGGATAATGGCCCCCCCACCCTGTCTAGGAAGCGTCCGTGGTCGCTGTAGCTATGGGTTGTTGTGGAACAAAGGGTCTCCCTATGGTCACATGGCTGGAGTGTATCCACCATCTTAAGTCGTTTTTGCATGATTCCGTTATCCTGATCAGGTGAGACATAGGAAGCTCTTGAAGTGACCATTGGGAGAACAACAGCCATTGAAGGATCCTCATGTACATTCTGGCAAGAGGAACCAGTGTTATTGTAGAAGCCATTGTCCCTAATAATCTTAGAACTATCTTTGCTTTCACCTTCGTTTTGGGAAGAAGATAAAGTATCTGCTGTCTGAGTGCTGAAATTCTGTCTGTTGGAAGATGTGCTACCGCAGAAGTTGTGTCTAGATCTGCGCCTATAAATGTAATATGTTGACAGGGCAACAAGGCAAACCTTTGAAAGTTGACTGTAATACCCAACTGACAACAAACGTCCAAAGTCATATCCCTGGCTTGTTGGAGTAGATGCTTGGTGGTGGCAGATAGGAGCCAGCTGTCTAGATAGGGAAACACTCAGAATCCTAGACGCCTCAGGTGAGCTGTGACTACTACCATGCATTTGGTGAACACTCTGGGGCTGTAGTGAGACCAAAGGGCAGTGCTCGGAACTGATAATGACTGGCTCCCAGCCGGAAGCATAAGTACCTTCTCGATGCCCTGTCCATTTTTATGTGGCAGTAAGCATCTTGAAGGTCTATCAAGCACATCCAATCATCTTTCCTTAAAAAAGGAAGTATAGACTGCAGTGTCACCATTCAGAACTTTGACTTCTTGACAGATTTATTTAATTTGTTTAGGTCTAATATGGGTCTCCAGTCCCCTGTTCTTTTTGGCACCAAAAAGAATCTTGAGTAAGTTCCGAATCCTATTTGGTCTGGGGGACTTCTTGGATGACTCTTTTGTGCAGCAACTTTTGAATCTCTATAGTTGCTTGCTCCCTTAGACTGGGTGGAACATCTGGGATTGTTCTGGTCTGTGGAACAGGATCGGAAAAGGGAATGGAATATCCTCTGGATATTATTCTTAGTACACACTTGTCTCTTGTGATAGTTTGCCAGACTTCTGGGTACATAGATAAATGTCCCCCAACTGCCTCCAGTGTACAGCAGTTGGACCTCCTTTCAGAAGCGCTGATAAGGGCGTCCGTGAAAGGAATCACAGTCACCCTGGTTCTGCGGGCCCCCTCTGCCACTAAGGCAGTGTCTACCATTGTTACCTCCCCCTTTGCCTGTGGGGAAGGAATCACCCCATGCATCCTGGAAACCTCTCTGGGATCTTTAGAACCACATTTTCCCACTCGTCTGACTTTTAGGATAAGGTCTTGAAGGTACAGAGAAACGTACTCCAACGGTAGAGAGAGTTTTTCCTTCCTGCTCGCATCGGGTGAGAGTGTCTTTTACTGTGTGTCCAAAGTGTGAGGAACCATCAAAAGGGGCATTAGTAAAAGTAGACTTAAAGAGCTCCGCAAAATTGCACAAGCACATCCAGGAGTGTCTCCTAAGGGAAAATCCGGAACCCGCTGCCCTGCTCACTCCATCAACTGCGTAGGATATCAGCCTCATGGAGGAGTTGACAATGGAATTTAAGGTGGATAGCTGGGGGTAGACCTTCTCATTCACCCCAGCAGCCAATGTACCTTGTAGAGTATCTCCTAGTTCTTTCAGGAGATCTCTCTGTAGCCTTGTGAAATGAGTGAGGTAGTTCAGAGATCGAAGAGTAAAGGTCGCTGACAAAAGGACATGCTTCCCGTATCTGTCCATCGTTCAAGAGTCTTTATTCAGAGGATGAACAGATGAGGATGTCTCTGAAAGTTCCTTCTTGGGGGCTGCTACCACCACCATAGCATCTACAGGTACCTCCTTAGTGAGGAAATCCTTTCCCGAAGGAGCTAATAAGAATTTATTTGGTCTCCGAGGGACTGGTTCCATTGTGTCAGGTGACTCCCATACCTTTTGACTGATCAGGTCCATTAGCTCATCGAAAGGCAGAGACACCCAGGAGGCTGAAGGCTGAGATCCAAAAGCCTTCAGGTACACTGACTCCTCATCAGAAGCGGTGGTGGCCTGCCAGCTGCCTTTCTGCTTCAGGATCTCTAGAATATCTGCAAATGAGATATCATCAGAGGACGACCATGGGGACCCTTCTGACTCCTCGACGTCAGTGTCTGAAGCGACAGACTCATCTGGAGAGTCTACATGCTTCCTCTTACAAGTTCTCTTCTGAGGAGGCTCCTCAGAAGGGTATTCTGGGGAGGCCTCGGAGGAGAGGGGTTTGCCCAATGGGGGAACCTGATACTCTGGATCTCTGCTGTCCTGTGGAATGGGTGGTGCCGAGACTGTAGCCTTTGCCTTAGCGGGACGAGTGCTGGTATCCTTATGTGGAGCTATATGGGCAGACAGCACACTCCTCATCAGCTCAAAGACAGATCCCACTGGCTCTGAAAACTCCCTCGGCTCTGAGGAGACAGAGGAAGCCACCAGAACCAGTGAGATCGGACCTGAGGCTGATGGAAGAGCCAAACTAACCTGGGCCGATGTTCCAAGGGGTAGGCTCGGCACCGAAGACGATCGGGGCCGAGAATCCCCCTTGGGGCCGACCGGGGAATCCTGGCTCCCAGACTCTGCGGACGGCACCGAGAATGTCGGAGCAGAAGTCAGCACTGTGAACACCGAAGGGGGTCTCGGAATCAACGGATCCACAGAAAGTGGTGCCAAGCACTCCAGCTCAAAGATCCAGCTTGGCTTGGAGGAGGAACAACAGTGGGTACAATTGGTATAGTAGGCACCGGGACCAAATGGGTCGGTGCCGAAAATAATTTGGTTAACACCGGCAACTTCAAGAGTCTGTGCACCACCCGCTCCACATTATCATCAGATAAGCTCCTAGTAGACCTGGAGGATAGAGATGGAGAACGAGACATGTGCAAAATGGGAGATCTCAGTGTCGGGGAAACTGGTGAAATATCCATGGACCGGCTCCGAAGACTTTGGAGCCGAAGAACCAGCCTTGTCAATCAATGTAACCTCCAACGGCTCCGAGTGGAACCAAGGATGTAATAGCCTTATAAATTTTTGGTAACTTGACTGGCAGCTCTGACTGAGTCGATGTAGCAGGTGATTGTCTCTTTAGTGGTTTGTCCTTATTTGAAGAAGGAGAAGAAGAAGAGGAAGAATAACTGTGGATAACTTCCTCAAAAGTTGGCTTTAAGAGCCCCTTAAGGATCAGTTTGTTTCTCCTTTCTTGTATAACCCTGGCACTGAAGGAATGACAGAATGTACAATCCTCTTGTAAATGAACAGCTCTAAGGCAATACACACATATGACATGACCATCAGTTTTTGTGAACACTTCTGGCTTATGTTCTCTCTCCTTTGGGTCTTTGGACATGATAATGATAAAGACCACAATACAACAACAAGAAAATTTACTTACTAAAAGTACTAATCTATAGCTAACTACAGGAAACACTGAGGAGACAGATAACAAGGGAAGAAAATAGGGCCTCTAACTAAAACGGCCCTATTTCCTAGAAAAAACAACACACCAACTACAAGCCCTCTAACTAAAACAGGCAAAGAGCTCTCTAACTTAAACAAGCTACTATTAAGCTATATAACAAGACACAACAACAACAACCACTACAAGGGAAACAGTAAGGCCTACGAAACGAATGCCAAAGGCAGCACCAAAGGGAATAATAGCTATAACAATTTAGATATTACTAGTTCGAAAGCTAACTATGTAACTACAATGCAAGAAAAAAAAAAACATCTACTGCAATATAGAAAAGATTAAAGATTCTAATAAGGTAATAAGTAAAAAATTTTTCAAAACTTAGCCAAGGCCAAGAAGAGCGCATCAAACCTTGCAAAGTGGCAAACAAGATCTGGGGTGGTAGACCACTGCACTATGGGATACCTACTTGCCAAGAGCCAAGTTTGAGTCTTTCAGCTGTGTATTCAGCCGAGTCAGAGCTGAGAATCGGCTCCGAACCCATCATTGCAAGAATGAAGGCGAGATAGGACAACATAACATCAATCTCTATCAACTCCTGGTTCCCCTAAATAAACTTATTTTACAATGTATATGATCTTTTTTCCTGCAGAGGCTGGTCAAAAATGAACAGCATCCCACATCTAGTATGCATTCCCATTAAAAATGTCCATTGTTTGCACCAAGGACAAAACATTTGTGAATAAATATGTGCAATGTGATTATCATTTTAACTACTAAAATGCTTCATCGGTTACCCCTGTAAAGTATCACCTCTATCCACCTTTTGCAGTCATCTTCCTTTTTATATTATACACTTTTATCAAAAGAAAACAAATTACAGAAATGTCCCATCCTCAGTCCATCTCTCCATCTTGTCAGTAAGTTTCTTAACTAAAAACAGTCTCACAAACACTCACAACTGTTGCTTTCATAATAATTTCAGTTAAAGCTTCAATTGTGAAAAAAGTGTCATCTTTCTATTATTAGAAACTAATTTTTGAAACTCAAGAGCCTTTCCATGGAGCCAACTGCTTTGAAACATTCTGGTTGTTTGGGCAGAAGAAATTTGAAGTCTCAGAAGACAAATTCTAAGTTGTCTCCAGAGGTACATGCACACAGCTCTAATTTGTTGTGCCATAATCCCAAAGATGCAATCAACTCAGCCCAGGAAAAATACCAACCTAGAGGCAAGTTCTACACTCCTCTGCACTGGAACTGGACTACAGTTTTCCTATCTGCACTCAATGCAGCTCCACTCCTCTAGCAACCATAGATGCAAAGGACAGATGAATTGATTCCACTGCTTCTTCAGGTAATCAATTCCTGCATCTAACATCAGCAGCAGCTATCTCTACTTTCACTTCCTCTTTTATTTCCTAGGCTTCCTGAATTCCCAAGTGTCTTGTTTCAGCATCTCTAATGTTTACTAGGTTGCCTGTTTACACTTTTTCATTACTTCAGCTAACAATAAATCAGAAGGAGCAGTTGATGACATGGGGAGTGAAATAAGTCTCTGCAATGTTGTCAATGGCAAATGTCACATAGCCAAAACAATTTCTTCATCTCTCAGCTCAGTTGCATTATTACTGTCAGTCAAACACTAGGGTCAGAGGTCGCCTATGCAGTATTATGTTGCATGGAATCCCCCACAATTCCCTACAGGGAGCACAACCACAGTGCACCCTGCAAAGAGTAGGGGAATTCTGTAGTGTCCTGGCCAAATTAACCCTGTTTGTATAAACAGCTCTACAGGTCTCCCCAGAAAACAGGCCTCAAGCCTATAGGGCTAATCTGTCTAAAAAAGTAAGTCCTTATCTTCCAACCCACTAAATCTAACTCAATTATCCCCCACTTTAATATTCTAGCCAAAGACAATACTGTCATCTCCCCAACAGAACACACCAAACTACTTGGTGTTGATACTGATAACAATCTCAGCTTTGACACTCACATTTCTCTTACCATAAAAAAGGTTCACAAAAAAACAGGTGCATTGTACAGACACAAACAATTCATCACCAAGACAGCCAGAATTTCTGCTGCCAGCTCCCATCTAATCTCCACTTTACTATACGCCTCTCCTAAACAAGCTCAAGGCTTGCTACAATAAAATTGCTAAGTTTGCCACTGGTGCATCTTATCGCAGCCACCACCGTATCTCACTTAGAGAACTTGACTGGCTTGAACTTCCTCAACTTCTTCATCTAAATCAACTCTCTCTCTCACCCGCAAGTTAGTAAACCATCCTCTTAAAGTCCAATCCCTTCAAAACCTTCTCTAGCCCTACTGCTCCACTAGAGCACTACGCTCCAGCAGCAAAAATTTTGTTCTAATGACCAAACCCAAGAACTCAGTGGGAGAAGCACTAGTCTCCTGCGTCATATCTAGATTATGGAACAACCCCCCCCCCCCCCATAACCACACTAACTTCTTGCAATCACTTAAAGACTGCACTAAAAACTCACTTAAAAAGTCTCTGGTTATGCCCATGCACCAATCTCGACTAGTAACCCTTCTTTTACCTCTCCTTCCTCTCCCCTCCCCTAGCCACCCTGCCTCACACCGACTGATCATTGCACTTTTTCCTCTGCATGCTCTGGCTCACCCTTTACCCTCCCTTTCCCTCCTCACTCAATCTCTCAAACCTGTTATAACATGCTTAACTACCTCACTTCATCTCAACTACAAATACATATCCAACTGACTTACACCTAGCTTCATCTCACTACCACGTACACTACTCACTCAGTATCCTCTCTTACTCCTCTATCTTCTCCTGCCATCCCATTAGCCCTTCTAGCTTGTTCCATCTTCCTGTGGAGCTTCTGCTTTATATCTGCTTGAGTTTGGTGCAATATTTGTATATAAGACTTAGGTATATGAGTTTAGACCAGTATCCGTTTGAGCTTAGTACTATCTGTATATACATCATACCTTTATTCCTAGCCTCTAGCTAGCTATTGGTATAACTGTTCATTACTATGTTTCATATTGTATGTATAGCTAATGTTTGCTGCAGTATGTACTATTTGCTATTGTATGTATATTAAATTGTTCTTTATGTACTCTGCTGCTCATTTATTGTTCTGTGGAGCTTTTCTACCCGGGCCTCCACTGAAAAAGGACCTGTGTCCAGTTGGAATTTCCCAGTAAACAAATGTAAATAATAAATAAATAAGTAAATTAATAACTTTGACATGAGGTGCAGAATCAGTGGATATGGATGAAAGGTTTAAAAAGATCTCCTGTTCCATAGGAAGAAGACTGCATCTGTTACTATCCCACTATCACTCAGCTGTACTGAGTAGAACAGGGATAAGACCCCATTTTCTCAAGCAGAGAACACATTTAACTACAGAATGTCCCACTTTGGGAAGGCTCATACCAGGTGCAACCTCTGAATATACAATTCCAGGGGTCTATATCACAAAATCAAACTTCCAAAATGTCGAACACCATAAGTTTGAACTTGGAAGATCGAATTTGGATAACATCGAAACTTCAAAACAGCGAATTTTTTCCCAGGGAAAAAATTTGCTGTTCTGAAAAACACACACATAACATAATCACACCAAACACTTTCAAAACCTACACTAAACCTAACATACACCACTATCTATGCACTATCCTTAACCCAGCCCTAACCCTAATGTCCGTCACTATCGCACACTTACCTGACCCGCGCCCTAACTTTAAAGTCTGTCACTATTGCACACTTACCTGACCCGCGCCCTAACCCTAAAGTCCGTCACTACCCGTTCGTACACTTACCTTAACCCGGTCCGAAAATGCCGAAGCCGCAGAAACTGCCAACCGAATTCTTTCCCTGGGAAAGAATTCGGGTTTCCGCGGCTTCGACATTCTCAACTTTCGAACTACCAAGTTCGTCCTTCCGGTATTCGGCGTTCTTAACATTCGATTTCACAATAGGAACCCCAATTCCAGACATGGACTTGAGGAATGGGTTACAGATCCTACTTACTGATTTCTTTCCCTGAGGATGTGAACTACTGAGACAGTTATGCCAGTGTCTATGGCCTACTGTCAAAAAAGCATCATCTCATCTCAACAAGGAAATGACATTGTGCTCTCTTGCCTGTTTAGATACTGGAAGATGGACTGTTGTATGAAAGAATGAAGAGAGACCCTAGAATAAGTTTATCTTCAAGGACATTAAGGTCACAAGGTCTGCTTGAAGTTCAGGATAATTAATGTGGATCCTCCTTTTCATAAAGACTACAGCCCCCGAACTATGTGGGAGTCAAGACAGGCTTTTCACAATTGTTTCTGTTACAGAAAAAGAAGTCCCAAGGCTCATCAAAATATTGATGTGATGACTATCTATTTCTCTTGGGCCTAGTAATAGGGATCTAAAACCAGGAGAAAGATTGTGAGTTCATGCTGACTTTGAAACCACTGACAACTAACAGTCCATTACAACACCCCACATCAGGCTCATAAATAGCCTCATGAAGTCAGTGATGGCCATCAGGCCTAAATGATGCATCACAGTCTTAGCTTGGTTCCTGTTCTACATTCTTATCCATGCTTAAAATGCCAGGAATGCCTGTCAGAAATAAGTGGCATTGGACAGTGCCCAACTGCTACTGCCTGAGCGGGGAGTCAGAGAGGACTTTTCCCAGTTTATGGTACCTCCCAAGGAATGCATCCAAAGGCATGTCCACTATACAATTACTTACAAGGCTACCAGGAGCTAGTCTTCCAGGTGGGGGGAGTACACTGGTGTAAGAAGTTACAATAACAGTAGATGCCCCAATGATCACTGTTGAAATATTTCCAACTTTTGAGTTATCCTGCCAAGTAATCTGGACATCAAGGTGGGGTACCAAAACCATAGAGCCATATGTTCAACATATTACCTAAGCCCATGGACATAAGGGTACATAAGCAGACTATCTCCAAGTAAGTAAGCCTGCAGACACCTGAGTAACAAAATGAAAATGGTTAACTAAGATGGGCAAGCACAAAAACAATGGTCCTCCCAGGTCCATGAGAAAAAAAGGAAATGAAAGGGGAATGGTAGGGTTGGAAGAATACTGCAACAGTGATCAGCAGGATATCTACTGTTACGGTAAGTGCTTACACAACTGTACTATGTCCTTTCTAGATCACTGTTGCTGTATTCCAAACTGTGGATGGTTAGATGAGATATGGCAGAACTGCCCAGCAATCTAGAAAGGACTGACCTGACAAAGGCAGTTCTGGATTTTGAAAAGGAATACACTCTGTAAAGTTTGGTAAAGATATGCACAGAACACCAAGTAGGTGCTTCTAGGATGATTCTAAAGTCAAACCCCTTGTAAAAAACTCCAGATGAGGCCACTGCTCTAGCAGAACGTGCCTTTGCTGGAGAAGGTAAAGAATTACCATGTTGAGTGCAACAAAAGGCAATATATTTGCAAATTCATTTGGCAATAGTTTGTTTTGAGATAGGTTTACATAATTAGGAATACTGAAAAGAAAACAACAATTGGTCAGATTTGCAGATATCCTTAGTCTTATCCAATAAAATCTGAGTTATCTATGTACATCAAGAGAGTGCCGAATTCTTTCTCCCTTATTTTGTGGATTAGGAAAGAAACTAGGTAGACTGACGGCCTGATTGAGGTAGAGTTTATTTACCACTTTAGGCATAAAGGAAGGGCTGGTCCTCAAAGACACTCGGTCCTTATAACAAATAAGGAAAGGGGTTGTTGTCATCAAGGCCTGTAGCTCACAAGGTCAGGGTTACTAGAAGTACGGTTTTCCAAGTACAGAGTTTGAGAGAAGCAGACACTGCTGGTTCAAAAGGAGGGAGCCAGAGTTTTTCAACAGGTTGAGGTTCCAAAAAGGCATGATAGCTTACCAAGGAAGGTTTATGTAGAGTACACCTTTTAAGAACAGTTTTATCTCTAGTCTGGACAGAGCATGAGGGTCCAAAGGTAGGCAAGCATAAATGCACAAGGGGTGTGCCTTGATAGAAGAGTATGCTAGGCCAGTTTTCAGCAACATACACAAATAAGAGAGGGCCACTGAGGCATCCATCTGTACAAGGCCCCGTTTATGAGCATGCCACCAGACTTTAAATCTTTTCTATTTATCTACCTAAGATTTTTGGGTATTAGGTTTTCTTCACTCCTGGAGAACATGTAGCACATCCTCAGAAAATTGGTATCTAAAAGGGATCAGAATCCTATCATCCATATTGTCAGGTTAGGTGAGGCAGTGGGTCTTTCTGTTGTGTTAGCAAGTTCAAGTAACTTGTGGGGATGGCTAGGTGGTAGAGAAGGGGGAACCAATGCTGCATAGACCAAAAGGGAGCCACCAGTAAGATCTTTGGGTTGTATCTCTGGATCTTTAGTAAGACCTGTTGGAGAACAGGAAGTGGAGGGAAGGCATATAAAGAACCCCCCCCCCTTCCAAGTAAAAACCACTGCATGCATTTTCCAAGCTTGGGGATAGGGTGCCCTGGTACAAACAAGGCAATCTGGAGGACCCACCATTTGTGGACCGTGTCTAGGAAGATCTCCTTAGTCAGCATCCATTTGTGGGGATCTTTCCTTGATCCGCTTAGAAAGTCTGTTAGAACATTGTCCCGAAAAGGGATGGAGACCACTTGGAGAGACAGTTTTCCTTTTGTGTCTGACCCCATGTCAAAAGAGCCTGTCTTCACAGTTGATAAGATCTGGTCCCACCTGCTTATGTACCTGCTTATGACAATTCTTCATGTGACTGCAGTACTGTCTTTGAAAATTCTTAGTGGTCATGTATCCTATGAGTGGAAGGAGATCAGAAAGGCCTAAATTAGTACCTGCATCACCTTCAGAGTAATGTGTTCTTATCTTAGATGTGGTGGCCATTGTCCCTGAACTCTCAGGTTGCCTGTCCATGCTTCCCATGCATTGTCTGAGGCATCTGTATGCAACTCCTGTTGTGGTGTCTGTACTTCGAAAGGCAGACCTGGGTTCAGATTTATCTGTGATATCCACCAAAGGATTTCCTACTTTAAGCAGGGTAGAATATGAATCTGGGTGTCCAGGGGATGGTAGCGTTGAGACCAGATGGAGATCAGGTGGTACTGGATCTTTCTCATATGGAGTCTGGCTATAGGATCCATGGGTATGGTCGTGGCCATGAACTCCAGTGCTCTCAGAATTTGCCTTACTGTGTAAGTCTGAAGAGGGAGAAGATAATGGAAGTAACTAGAGAGACTCTGCATCTTGTATTGGGGCAGAAACACCTGCATGGGTTTGGTGTCTAATCTGCAGCCCAAGAAAACTTGGTCTTGTGTTGGTTCCATTGTGGAATTATTACAACTGAATGTGAATCTCAGACATTGAAGTAGTAACAATGTGAAGTTCAGATGAAGCAAGAGGGTCTGTTGAGAGGATGCCTGTATTAACAACTAAGAGAATATTTGGATTCCCTGGGTCCTGCAGAAGCTTATGACTGGAGTCAGGCACTTTATGAAGACTTGAGGACTGCAAAAAGACCTAGAGGCAAAGCAGAGAACTGAAAGTGTGATGACCAAGTGGAAAGCCTTAGAAATATGATGTAGGAAGGATGGACAGGAATGTGGAGGTAGGTGTACTTTACATCCAGTGACACCAAAAAAGCATGCAGAAGAATGGACAGTAAAAGAGCTTGGAGGGGCAATATCTAAAAAGAGAGGACATGTGACTCATCTATTACAAAGGGACAGTCTTCATCCTCCTTATGTTTTTAGAAGTGTGGCTTCCAACCAGTTTTATAGAGCTTCAAGATTAAATGCTAGGAATAGTGATTTTATTGGTGAAGTTGATAACGTGAAGATGAGTTTGAAGGAGAGAGGTTATGAGGAATATCTTATCCAAAACAACGCAGTTAAGGTTTTTGATAAAAGGATGAATGAAGCTAGACCATATTTTTCTACAGATAATAGTGAGTTTGTTAGGAGGCGAGAAAATAAGTATAACACTGGTCTGAGGTTTAAAGTTACTTACACTAGTGATGTAGATTGTTACAAGGATATCATTAAAAAACACTGGGGTGTCCTTAGAACTGATAATGATATCTCTAGGCACATACCTGAAGTGCCGTGTTTTTTATATAAGAACAGTAGATCACTGAGAAGTAGGTTGTGTTACCCAAAGAATGCTAATAGGAATTCTCATTTAGTTGGAACTAAACCATGTGGTCATTGCAACTGGTGTGTATATATTGACAGCAGTTGCAAATTTGAACATCCCGACCAAGGTAGATGTTATAATTTTACAATAGCAGCTACATGTGATACCTCACATATTGTTTATTTAGCTTACTGCGTTGTATGCAAAAAGTTTTACATAGGTAAGACTGACCGTCCCTTCAGAGAACGCATAAGAGAACCTATCTACCATATGAATAAAGGCAATGTGGTTAGTGCATTGGCGAAGCATGTTTTGAGTACTGACTCTAGTCATGGCTTTAAATTTTTTGTAATTGCTAGGGTTTATGAAAATGTGAGGCAGGGTGATATACATGCTAAGACCGAGGATTTGGAATCCTCATGGATAGTGAGGTTTAGGGCTGATGTAGGACATGGGCTTAATGAATCAGTTCCATTAGTACCTAAATTAAAGAAGAGACCCCTAAGAAGATAGTTACCAGTATTAAAGTTATATTATAGTTTTAGTATGTATTATTTATGTATGTTTTTAAATTAAATTTATATGTCTTTTATATGTGCTGTGTCTTTAAATTTGTGGTTTTAAATTTGAACTTGTATCATGTGACATTTGATATATAAATAGGGGTGTGTTTGTTAGTGCTTTTGTAATGCACCTGATGATGCCTGTTTGGTGAAAGTGCTTGTGTTTTGTTGCACTGCAGTAAAAGTTTTGAACTGGCTATATCAACTGCCTCTGTGTCTTCCTATTCGTTTGTTGCTGAAGCTTTAATTTTATGTTGCAATGGCATATTGGCAAATGTGATACAATCTGATAACCATTTAGACAGAGTTGTTTCAGCCACTGGCATACCTTTCCTGGAGTCTGAAAAGGAAACAAAAAGATGTTCCAATTTCCTAAAATCTTTTGTTCTATCCAAGTAAAATTTGAGCTGTCTGTGAACATCAAGTTTGTGCAACATGTATTTTAGATTGTTGGAAAACTGGCAAATTAATAATTTGGTTAAGATTAGTTTCAGTGCAAAAAGGAAGGGTTTGTTCAAAGTGAGACTCTGTCAGCATGGCAAATCAAGTAAGGAAATTTAATGGACTAGGCTTGAAGCTCTGACACTCTGCGGGCTGAAGTAATAGCTACTAAAAAGATAGTCTTCCATGACAAAAATTTGAGGTCACATGAGGAAGCTGGTTCAAATGGAGAAGAATAATGCGAGAAAGCATAAAATTTAGATCCCATGGGGAATAGGGAGATTTCACAGGTGATCTGAGATGAAAGGTCCCTTTGAGAAAGGCTTTGGATAATTTGTGTGACATAATATTCAATCCTTCGAATCCAAGATGAAAATTAGAAATGGCAGCAAGTTGAACCCGAACAGTTGCTGCTGCAGCTCCTTTGTTGAAAATCATGGTCAAGAACTGTAAAATAGAGGCCATAGGGGCTTGGTAAGGATCAATATTGTGTTTAGAGGCCCATATAGAAAATTCTTTCCATTTGCTAAGGTATAGCTTCCTTGTAGAGGATTTATGAGAGGATAAGAGAGTTTGCTTCGTCTCATTGGAAAGGTTATGGAACCTGGCTATGATGGGAATTGGAGCAGCCAAGCTGTCAGCTTCAGGGACTGCAGAGAGGGATGAAGCTTCCCTGACGAGTGTGTCAGAAGGTCCATAACTGGGTCCAGAATCCAAGGGTCCTCCAAAAGATGAAGTCGAAGGAAGGGGAACCAAATCTGATGAGGCCAATAAGGGGCTTTTAGAATGATGGTCCTTCCCAGAGTTTTTGCTTTCTGTAGAACCTTCAACAGGATTGGCAGAAATGCAGAGAGGAGACCCAGAGGCCAATCGTGAATGGGTGCATCCCTTGGGGCTTCTCCCAGAGGGGGAATCAGGGTAAAGTAGCTTCTTCATTTTGTGTTCATGTGACTGGAAAAAAGATTGCAGCAAGGCTGGCCCCACTTGCGGAATATCCTGTCCGCTATTTCTTTCTTGAGGGACCACTCATGGGGCAACAAAATTGCTCTGCTCAACTTGTCTGCTATCACGTTGGATTTCCCCAGGATGTGCACTGTTAACAGAAAGCACTGGGTAGATATAGTACACTGCCTTACTCTTAGGCCCTTGCGACAAAGGGGATATGACCCGATTCCTCCTTGTTTGTTCAAGTACCAGACAACTGACATCTTGTCTGTCTGAATTGCATCGTACCCAGAGGAAGAGAGTCCTGGAAGTACTGCAATGCCAAAAGTACTGCTCTCATCTCTAAGACATTGATATTCAGATGTGCTCTTTATTGGCCCATGTGCCTGGGGCTGTTCTTCCCTGAAAATGCCCCTCCACCCTATCAGGGAAGTGTCCGTGGTCACTCTGGCCGCTGGTGGGGGTAAAACAAAGGGACGTCCTATCTTGACATGAAGTGAGGTCAACCAGCACTAAAGATCCTTTTTGCAAGAGTTTGTGATCATTATCACATGAGACATGGAAAGCTCTTGGTAAGACAACTGAGTGAACAACAGCCATTGCAGTATCCGCATGTGCATACGACCCAGCGGTATGGCCAAAATTGCAGCTGCCATCATACCTAACAACTTTAGAACTTCTGATGCTGGAGCCTTGTTTTTGGATATCAGAATGCGGACCTGCTGACAGAGTAGTAAGACTCTTTCTACTGGAAGTCTTAGCGTGGTGGTGGTGGTGTCCAGTTCTGCTCCAATAAAAATGGTATGTTGCGATGGCGACAAGGCAGATTTTTCTGAGTTTATTCTAATGCCCAGCTGGCTGCAGTGACAGAGTGGAGTCCCTGGCTTGAATGAGTTGATGCCTGGTGGTGGCGGTGAGGAGCCAATCATCTAGGTACGGAAACACCTGGAATCCTAAATGTCTCAGGTGAGCCGTGACCACTGCCATACATTTGGTGAGCACTCTGGGGGCTGTAGTGAGACCAAAGGGCAGGGCTCAAAACTGGTAATGATTGGCTCCCAGCCGGAAGCGCAGATGATCCCTGGATGGTCCGGCCATTTTTATGTGGTAGTACACATCCTGGAGATCTACAAAGCACATCCAATTGTCTTTCCCTAAGAAGGGAAGTGTCAACTGAAGTGTGACCATCCAAAACTTCTCTTTTTTGACAGATTTGTTTAGCCTGCTGAGGTCCAATATAGGTCTCCAGTCCCCTGTCTTTTTTGGAACTAAAAAGAATCTTGAGTAAGTTTCAGATCCTGTCTGGTCTGCTGGGACTCGTTGGATGACTCTTTTTCTTAGCAGTGTTTGGACCTCTACTGTTGCTTATTCACTTTAACTGGGTGAAACCTCCGGGATTTTCCTTGTTGGTGGAAGGGGTGTGGTAAAAGGAATTAATTATCCTCTGGAAATGATACTTTGTACCCAGTTGTAGTTTGTAATTTTGAGCCAGGTGTCTGGGTACAAAGATAAGTGACCCCCGACTGCCTCCAGAGTAGGACAATCGGGCCCCCTTTCAGGAGCGCTGGTAGGGCTTCCCAAAGAAGTGATCTCTGTCCCCATGGTTTTGCAGACCCCCTCTGCTGCGAGGGCGCCGTCTTCCATTATTTCCCCCACCTCTGCCCCTGGAGGGGGGTTCACCACGTGAGTCCTGAAAGGCTCCCTGGGCGTTTTGAACCAAATTTTCCCTCCCCTTTGACCCTTGGGTCTGGTAGGTATGGAAAAATAGACTCCGATGGTAGACGGGAGTCTTTCCTTCCTGCTCACACCTGGTTAAAGTTTCCTTGCCTTTGGGCCCGTAAAGAGATGAGCCCTCAAAAGGGGTAATCACAAAGGATGACTTGAAGGGCTCCGCGAAGGAACACAAGCGCACCCAGGAGTGTCTCCTAAAAGCAATTCCTGTATCCGCTGCCCTACTCATTCCATCAGCTGCATAAGAAATGAGGCGCATAGACGAGTTAACAATGGAGTTGAGGGTAGCAAGCTGGGAAGCAACTTTGTCTGAAGCTCCTGCAGCTACTGTACCCTGAAGAGTATCTCCCAGCTCTTTAAGGAGATCTCTTTGCAGTCTTGTGAAATGGGTTAAGTAATTTAGTGAATGGAGTGCAAAAGTCGCTGAACTAAAAGTGTGCTTCCTATATCTATCCATGATCCTAGAGTCTCTGTTAGGAGGATGGCTAGAAGAGGAAGTTTCTGACATTTCCTTTTTGGTGGCTGCTGCCACCACCGTGGCATCAACTGGCACACCTTTGGTCATAAAAGACTTATCTTGTGGAGCAGAGATAACCTTATTAGGCCTCCTAGGGACAGGCTCCATGGTGTCCGGAGACTCCTATGCCCTTCTTAGACAAGCTGCATAAGCTCATCGAAGAGCAAAGACACCCAAGTGGTGGAGGGCTGAGACCCAAAAGCCTTCAGGAGAACTGACTCATCTTCAGTAGGGTTTGTGGACTGCCAGTCACCCCTCTGCCTAAGTTCTTCTTTGGTCTAGTGGTCTAGTGGTAGGGCTTCTACCTTTAAGTAGGAAGTATGTGAGTTTTAAAGATTTCTAGTATCTCAGCAAATGAGATATCCTCAGAGGGGGATCGTGGGGACCCTTCTGATTCATCCAAGTCAGTATCAGATGTTAGGGACTCCTGGGGGGAGTCTAGATGCTTCCTTTTACAAACTCTTTTCCTGGGAATCTCATCAGTGGGAGCTTCTGGTGAGGTCTCAGAAGAGCATGGACCACCCAATGGGGCTTCCTGAGGCTCTGGGTCTCTATGCTTTGCCAGGATCTGTGAAGCAGAAGCAGACACAGGCACTTTAGGGGAGGAAGAAGCTGGACCTGAGACTGATGATGTCTTAGGAGACATAAGTCTCCTCATGGCTTCGAAGGCACCCCTGCTCCGATGCAAAGGGACAGATGGATGTGAGGAAACCGTTGATACCCCCGGCACTGGGACAGTGGGCTCCGAGCCAGAGGTAGGAGCTGAACTCATCCGAGCTGAAGTCCCGAGAGGCAGAGTCGGGACCGACAAGTTGGTCCGACTATCCTCTCCGGATCTGACCAGAGAGTGTCGGCTCCTAGAGTCCTCAATTGGCGCTGAGGACATCAGAGTGAACGGAGCCGGAGACAGTGGAGCAGGCGTCAGCTCAGGAGGCTCCACAATCAACAAGTCCAATTCCTCCAGCTCAGAAGGACCGATATGGCTCGGAGGAGGAAGAGTTGTAGCTGGCATAAGGGTCTTTGGCTCCGAAGCCGCTTGGGTCAGAGCCGATAAAAATTTTGCAAAGGCCGGTGCATGTAAATGCTTCTGCACCACCCAATCCACATCCAAATCTGAAAGGCTAATAGAAGACCAAGATGAATAGATCAGTGATGGTACCGACTCTAATAAAGGAGATTTGGGAATTTTGGATACCGGTTCCAAAACCGGGGACCAGCTCCGAAAAGATAAGACAGTCGGCTCTGATACCTGTGGAGCCGATGTCACAGACATTTTAGATTTTTTTGATTCCATGGAAATCTTGGAAGACTTTGAGGACTTACTAGATCAATGCTGGTCACTCAAAGCCTCCCGGAAAGAAGGTTTCAATAAACCCCTATCAATAAGTTTCCTCTTTCTCTCTTGGAGAACCCGAGAAGAAAAGGAATGCCATATGGAGCAGGTTTCTTGCAAATGTAATGCTCCTAAGCAATAAACGCAATTGACATGACTATCAGTGACAAACATTTCCTGCCCACATTTAGGGCACTTTTTGAACCCTGACTTAGGGTGTCTGTCCTTGTCATCAGCCATCGACAAAAATTTAGACACACCCAACAACTATAAACTATAATAATGACAATAAACCTTCTAAAATACAAGCTAAATACAAAAGACACAAGCCTTCAACTATGGCTAATAGGTCAAACCCACACTATTTATCTAAGCAGATAATATATAACGTTGTGACAGAAATTCACTATTTAAATGCAACAACAAAGCTAATTACTATAGAAACACACTAACTAAACTCTAATTATCTTAAGTTTGTGACAAAAGGTCATTATCTAAACACACACTCTTATTAACTATTTAAACAGTATTTAAACAGTAAAGATAAACTAGGCCTAAGAAAAATGAGGCCAATATTAATATATGAAAAAGCACACCAAGGGAACAGGGAAACACACAGAAAGCTATAAGCGCTTAATAAACTAACTAGAACTAGTTTTTATAAGAAAGGTATCAATAATATTTGAAAATATTGAAAAGTAAGGTTTTTACTGGCCAGAGCTAGCGAGAACCTCGGATCTGTTGCAGCGGCAAACTAGAGCTGGGGTAACTCTAGGTGCATCATGGGATAGGGACTTGGCCTTGAGTTATTTGAAAACCTTGAGCTTTGTAGTAAGCCGACTCTGAGCCAAGGGATTGGCTCCGAACCCATCAGTAAGAATGAACGGCGAGATAGAACAACTTCACATCAACTTTATCAGATTGTGAGAAGGAGGGATGCCATTGAATGGAGAGACTTCCAAATCATTCTGTTTTACTGCTGAGTAATGTAGAGGACCCATCTGTTTATAGTAATGAGGTGCCAGTTTTAGGGAAGTGGTGAGCCTTTTGGACCAGGGAGGGATGGACCAGGGAGGTGCACCAAGGGTAGACAGGCAGGCTTGTCTCGGTACAGAGGTCTCCCAGATCTAGAGTCCCTATCTGGTTTGTCTTGGAATATTTTTCTAGGCATTTTCTTGGCCTTATGAGGGGGTCTAAACTCCTCTTGGGCAAAAGACAATGGCTTTGTAGGACAGTTTACCTAGCATCTGGAAACTTAAGTAAGAAAGATCTGTCTGTGGTCTTTCATGATTTTGCTTTGTTTCTGTAAAAAAAATTAAACAAACTAGCAGCATCTGGACCAAACAAAAAGTCTTTCGACTTTTCCCGGTTAGGGGTCGCCACAGCGGAACTCCCATCCGCTAATGATTGGTAGTGGATTTTTACAGTGACGAGTTGCCAGCCCGATGCCCAACCTTCAAAGAAGGCATGCCCATTTACGCATGCACCTACCTGCATGTCTTTAATGTCACTCATTTGCGGGGAGGACATGCAGACTCCACACAGAAGGCGCTCCAGCTGAGAATCGAACTGGAGAACATTCTCCTGTGTGGCGACAATGCTAATCGCTGCACCACCGCGGTCTTTTACAGATCCCTATTCAAAAGAGAATCTAAAAGTTTGGCCTTAATGTTCTCCAGGAGGGGCTGAAAGCATAACCATGCATACCTCTTTATAACAGAGCCTGTAGCAGCTTCTCTGGAGAAAGCTTCCACTGCATCATAGCTGCATTTTATCCTTATCTACTTGTGAAGCCTCAGCCACCACAGACATGGTCTATTGTTTACTGTCTGGTTCTTCCAAACAGGACAATGTTTTATTTTAGTTCCCCAGAATAGACAGTAAATATTTACACATTTGGGATGGATAATTCAGAGCTCTAAAAGGTAGAATGGAAGAGAGGTAAACCTTCTCTCCCAATCTAGCCATCGTTCTGCTGACTTTATCCAAGGGAAGGGTATTGGCAGCAGATTTGTTTGTAGGCCTGGAGAACACAGAAGGGTCTGGCACTAGATATTTCTACTGAAACTTTAAGTATTCAGGTACTTTATAAAATATATCAGGCCTTTTAGGGGCTGGTTGCTGAAAGCCAGGGGTAGTGGAAGTGGAAGCAAAGGCATCAAAGAAGGCCTCCAGAACAGGAGGGATGTGTGCAGGAGCAGGAGTGCCTACTTCTGAAAGATTATATCTTTTTTGCACATCACAAATCTGCTTTGATTACCATTCAAAATGTTTCACCATTTTGGAAATGGTTTCCTCAAATGAAGCTTCTTCAATGGAAGAGTCAGGAGAAAGAGAGTCTTCATCGTTAGAAGCCAGATGAAATGGGGAGCAGATATGAGAAAAGTAGGCCAAGAGGTGTACAAAGTGTGAGTCTGCCACTTCATCAGCAGAAGATGATTCTAACTGCATCTTCTGAGGTGTAGCAGGACTACCAATGATGTTAGTAGGCCATGCAAACAATGGTAACACAAATGCAATTATGGCCTCAAACAGCCCCACTGAAAAAAGCTATCTACCCCTTTCCTTGGATGTTTAAGAAGAGGAAACATTTTTTTTTCTTTCTATGTACCATGTCCACTTTCACTTGATGTAGAGGCTCTGAACAATGATGCACCTCGATAAGAATCCCCAGTATTTCCTCTGTAACAAGGATCTATGGTGTACCTTTGGGGTCTTCAGAAATAATTAAAAGGGGTTCTCCCTTTCCACCACTGTAAGAAGTATCAGTCACTTCAGAAGTGCAAACGTCAGACACCATACCGGGCATCTGTGAATTACTCAGACCTTCTGTGGGTTCTGAAACCTCTGTGGGTACATCTAAGTTTGACTGGGTAATCATAATATCAGGGCTAGGCCTCGTAACATTTTTCTTTTGGACAGGCAGGATGCCAGTGGTGGAAGGGTCCACTCTGGGTGAAGCACGTAAGATGCTGGGTTTTCAAGTAGATGGTAATGGATGAAAGTCACATTCGTAAGGTCTTAGGAAAAAAGAACTGACTGATCATACAATTCTTTTAATCATGTTCTGTGCCTAAAGAGAAGAGGCACTGGGAGTGGAGATCCTTGTAGGAGATCTGCCTACCACTATCAAATTCTCCCCCTCTGGCTGACATCTAATAGAGCAATTAACAGCAATGCAATTGAGAAAAATCCCCAAAATGGCATTTATCTGAACCAGTGAAAGCCAACAGTAACAACGACTACCCATAGAACAGACTAATGGGTGCAAAACTTGTACCAAGGTAGTCTTAGGGTTTATGCTCATATGACTGCTTATGTACCCTTACACCCATGGGCTTAGGTAATATTTTGTACATATGGCTCTATGCAAGGTTTTGGCTTTGGTACCCTGGCTGCACATCCAGTTTTTTTGGTGAAATAACCCAACAGTTTGGAATACTGCAATAGTGATCTAAGGAGGGACATTGCATAGAGATTTATCTCCTAGATGGCACTGGCTACCATGGTCAACATGTAATAAACACTCTCAAGTGATGAAACAAGCCCAGAGAGCACAATTCAGTACTGGAAATGTTGCCCATCCTATCCAAACTGGAGGAATCTCCTGTGCAGACCCCAAACTATGGTTGTGCAAAAGGTATTTATTTTCCAGTGCCACACTCTAGTTGTCCTGGTGAATCACAGACTGGAACTAAATGCACCAAATGTGCTGGATGAAATCAATGAAATCCAGAACAGCGCAACAGCTGACATCCCTTTCAGAACTAGAAACAGTAAGGATCAAAAGGTCTGTCACTGTTTCAAGTATGGGGCAGCCTCTATGGCCCTTTCAGCAGTAGAGTCTTAGCCTGTTCCAAGAGTTCCAGTGAGATGGATTGATCTTCCCAAGAACTCTTTCTGGTGGATGATCTGAGATCATGTACCTATGGGTGACACAGTGAAAACTCAGTCATCCTTTTTGATGCCTCTTTGGGTTACTGCAAACTTAGAAACCATTCCCTGCCAGTAGTCTCAGATCAGTCAGGAGTGCAGTGACATTGCTGGTGGAGTCATGCTCTTGAGTGACTTAGGCAGCAAACAGAGAAGCTGGGAAATGTAATACTTCAATGGTTCTTCAGGTGGAGTGAAGCCTACTTACTTTTGGGGTTAGCTAAACCTAGAAGAGGAAAAGAAGGGAGTGGAGGTATAGGGTTCACAACCATTTTCCTCCTCAAGAAGTAAGTAACCAGGTCTTGAAAAAATATATGGACAGCATTTTCCTCTTGAACTGAACATCAAGATTATTATTTCTGAGTTCCTCCCTCACAGAGAATAAACCTAGACACACCATCATGGACAGACATGCATCTAAGCATAAAACCCTAACTATACCATCTGCACAACCATATATTCAGTTGGATACATGGTAGCTCATCTTTGATGCCACTGATAGGGTCTTAGCATGATCCTCCCTGAACTCAAACTTAGGGAGGCCCTCAAGCTTTTCTAGTACTGTTGTATTACAGAAGACTGAAATTTAGACAGGTGAGATGCAAAGGTAGGGACCATAGAACTCAATGTGACAGAACTGTACTGTCTTACCACACTTATCTAATGTTTTACACCCCTTTTCAGGTAGAAACATTTTACAGTGAATTGCTCAAGAAGTCATGTTCTGGACGAATGCGACTCCATAGGAGTCAGCTTAAGAATGCTCATTTGCAGACTCTGCCTATGCAGGGAGAGGCTTATAGAAAATCATCCACTTTTTCAGTGGCTACTGCTGTGGAGTAAAGGGTGCCTTTGGGCTGCCACACTAGCATCTTTGATCAATGTCCTCATGGAAACCCCCACTAGGAGACAGGGTAGGGAATTAAGTCCAGACCATGCTGGACCTCATAAGCATTAAGTACTCACCAAAAAAATGGTTCATCTCTGGGAGGGGTTGGGCTGGAATGGACAGCTGCCTCTGGATCCTCTAACCTTTAATAGGAGCCCATGAGAGAAGGTGTACCTTCTCTGTATTTCCTCCAAGCACAGACTCACTCAGTGTCACAGAAAAGTGAGCCAAAAACCAATGTATGTAGAATATAGGTGATACTGGACCAGCATGCAACTGTGTATCTCTAGACAGTGATGTATGCAAAAGAAACACTTGCACTGGGCCTGGAGCTGATGCCACACAGTACTACCGAAAAAAAAAGCATTACTGTATCTCATATCTCACCAGGCAACATCTGACTGATACCTAGACGTGTGGGAACCCCAAAGCTCTTTCACAAACAGAAACTGGCTGGCAAACATGGGCATGTAGAAAATACTAGGAGGGAGGCACTGTTGATCCTTGACAAGCTAACTCAAAACGCTGATCAGCGGGATTAGGCTAATCAGCTGTAGGTTACAATTGATCTATTTAGGACCAGATAGTCCTGTCACCCTAGCTTACTCCACAAGGTGGGAGAAAGGGCCCTGCTTCCTCTGGTCCCATTTCTTCTATCAGTGTAGAACTCAACTAGTCCTCTCAGTTAATGTTTTGGTACAGGCCTGGAACTATATGGAGGACTCTGATGATCTCAACTACTGCTCTCTTTATGGCTGCAAGGCAGGCCAAATGCCTCTCCCACCTTTGTCATCAGTCAGCAAGGTTGAATCCTTGGCACTTACTGAAGTATTTGATATCATGCTCCTCTCCAAGGCAGTACAGGCAATACCATACTGATAAGGATGTTAGCTGGTAATTGTATGGCCTCATGGAGATTTTGCTGATTTGCAAGGCATAAAAGCATATTCACTAAAAGCACCAAAGACTGTAATCCAACATGTGTGAGAGGCTAAAACTAACTGGTGGACATTTGGGATGGACATATTTGTATCTTACAGGCATGCCTTTCAGTTTTTATTTATTTATTTATTTATTCATTTTACATTTGTTGACCAGGATAGTCTGACTGGATATATGTCCATTTTCAGCAGAGGCCTGAGGGGGGAAAGCTCCAAGATAATAATATTGAACATTTAGTAAATGCTAGTTTCAAGCAGATTACAGTCATAAGCAATGCCAGCATTTAGCACATGTAGTACTAACGTATTATAAAACACTTTATGAAACATAACATTATTTTCAAAGTTATATATACATAACATTACATTCAGCTTTAAGTCACATTGAGCAGCAGTTATACAATTGACCCTTCCTGAAATGGTATGGTAGAAAAAAGTTAGAAGTAGTTGAAGGTAAGGCACCTAAGTAATAGAGAGATCACTAGTCGGGGTTAGTGCAAGGACTTAATCAATGAGTTTTGAAGTATTTCTTGAGTTTGTTTTTGAATCGAGTTAGTGAGGGTTCTAGGGTCAAGTCAACTGGGAGTCTGTTCCATGTTTTTCCAACAGAGTTGGCAAACAGAGTCCCCAGCTGAGTAGTTGGATTTGTATGTTTGAACTAGGAGTCTAGTGGATGATCGCAGTGGCCAGGTGCTGGTGTAGGGACTGATAATTTTTTTTACTGCAGATATATTTTCTGGTTGGTAAAGGACTTTATGTGCCACTATTAGTTGGTTGAACTGCAGTAGGCTAGGTAGTTCAAGCCATCCTAGGCGATTTAGGTTGTAACAGTGGTGTGTCCGGTAGGCTGTGCCAGTAGCAAATCTGACAATGTGGTTATAGCAGGATGATAGTTTATTAAGATCTGTTTTGTTTAAGTTGGAGAATAGAGGTGAGGCGTATAGAAGAGTTGATAGTAGATGGTAACGGGCAATTGCAGTTCTAGCAAGTGGGGTAAGGAAAGGTTTGATTCTGTAAAGAGAGCCAAGTTTTTTATTAATGGTTTTGACAGTTTGATTGATATGCACATCAAACTTCAGGTTGTTATCAACTATGACAGCCAGTAGTTTAGTTTGGGTTTCTGGGGAGATGATAGTGCCATTGTTAGCGGTTCTGTTGAAGGATGGCAGGGGGGGGTCCTGCATGTGGGGGAGAAGAGGAGCAGCTTAGTTTTGTTGGGGTTTAGGATTAGATGTTGATTGGAAAGCCATGTTCCCACTGTATTGAACGTATTTTGGGTTAATGTGAATAAAGTAGCTGGTGAGGTGTCAGAACAAATCAAGGTGGAGTCATCCACATATTGAATAAAGGTAGCATCAGGGATGACTGAATGAAGGTCGTTGATAAAGATGGAGAAAAGAAGGGGTCCTAGTATCGAGTCCTGGGGGACTCCTAATGTGATGGGTAGGTGAGATGACAGCTTGTCCTGCCATAGGACTGCCTGTTGCCTGCCCTGCAGGTAGGATTGAAACCACTGGAATGCATGGTTATTTAAGGAGAAGGCCTTCAAGGTATTTATAAGTATTTTGTGGTCAATCATGTCAAAAGCCTTGGCTAGATCTAGAAAGAGTGCTGAGGGTAGTTTGTTATTATTGCAGTTGTGGTTAATGACGTTTGAGAAAGAGAGGAGGGCAGAAGTAGTACTGTGGTGAGGCTTAAAGCCATGCTGAAAGTTGGACAACAGCTTGTTCTGTGTGAGGTACTGCATGAGCTGTATGTGTACACACAAAGCAAAACATAATTAGGGAAAAGGTCACAAATTGAGAACATTTTTTTAAATGCTGGCAATATCAACAAAGGACTCCTCAAAATAATCTGAAATTTTAGGAGGGACAGAGGAAAGCTTGAAAGCAAATTAGGGTTGCCCCTTCAAAATCTTGACAGTTGAGAGGTATGCTTATGGTTGGCATCACAACATGCATCAAAATGGGTATATGTGCATCCTCAAGTGCAGGATCCCCTAGCAATTTGCTGAATTCTAATTAGTAGAAGGGGCAACTAAGGACCCATCAAGAAAGGTCCTCAGTGTTACATCTCACACTGATGAAGGTGCAAACAGACAAACCACTTTCTGATATGTAAAAGAGTTGTCTATTTAAGGTTTGATATTTGAAATAAGACCTGACAGTGTTTGCTCATTATTCATACATGAAATATTGGCCATGACTTGATCTATGAACAGCACCTGACTGTATATTCTTGGTTTAATTCATAGGTGGTCAGTTAACATTTAAATGGATAAAAACTCAAGAGTCTGAGAATATAGCAATAGAAGGTACACCATATTCTGTAACCTGCTGTTTCAATAGGTGACTATAATACAGTGAGGGTGTGTATGACATCTGGCAGTTGCTTCTTGAATGTAGAAAACTGTAATGTACTAAAGCGATAACAAGAAGTCAATTTATGTTTTTATGCAGCTATAAAAAAGACTACCTCATGATGCTCAGAACACTTAACAAATGACTGAAAACTTGAGTTACTAAAAGGCATTTCAGTGCACATCACAAAACAACATTTATCAGGACTATAAACTTTCTTGGTGATACTGGATCTTGTTTACAAGTGATATGTTTTGACTATAATATTCTTTTTTTGATTTTTGATCTTTCTTGTTTAACTCACATTTGCAGATCTGTGGTGATGAAAGGGGTTCGCCCACAGCATGATAAAATCCTGGCTTGCACCTCTGACATCGTCGTCCTTCTGTATAATGTTTGCAAGTGTCACATACTCCACCACTCTGCTTTCCAGTGGCTAACCAGACACTCTCTTCAAAGTGGCATCTGTCTGAATGATCATGGCACTGGCACTCTATGAAAAGGGAAAAGAAAGCAGAAATTATTTGGTGTGTGATGTAGGTGTGGCATTAGGAGCATAAACTAGTTAGTTCAGAGGCTGCTTCTGTTTTACTGACACAAATAATGTTTAAGAACCTGAACAGAATAAAGCAGAATGTTTGATTGTAGAAAAGAAACAGACAAACAAACACATAGTAGAACAATAATCAGCATCCATCCCAGGCCAATCCTGTAAACATCTTCAGTATAAAAAGGAACTATAGCTTTTCTAATAGACTGGTTCCACTGATTTGGCATCTTTGGTGATGTAAACTATAGATATAAAGCCTGAAAATGCCACATCAGTAAAACTGGTTTGATACATGATACACTTTGAGGAAAATAAGACTTTTTTAATTGAACTGCACTGAGATGTATCCTAATTTTTGTTCTGCCATTTTCAAAAATGGCCATAACTTAGCCATAACAAAATTAACTCATTTTAGTTAAGTTCCAAAAATATGTGTTTTTTTTAATTTATTTGCTGACCATGTTAGTCCCACTGGGCAAGTGACCACTTTTCTGGAGAGACCTGAGGTGGTATTTATAAAAAAATGAAATAGCATGAAAGTACTCAAGATTTTAAAAAGTGGCATAGGTGCTAACATATGCTAACAGTACTCTGCAAAAATTTGAATGCCTGAGAGATTTTATAATTATTTTGGCGCAGTTTCCAATGGTATAATAGATCAACAGGTTAGAGATGTGAAAGGTTTCCTTTAGTGAAGGTTGCATTTCAACTCTGTAAGACTCTATGATATGGAATTATTAATTCCTTTCCACATATGTATATATATATATATATATATATATATATATATATATATATATATATATTTTTTTTTTTATAAAGGAGATAAACAAGCTTGGGCATGTTGACAGTTCAACATACTTTAACTATGGGAAGTGTCTATGACACTGCCATTTTTGTGTCATTTAATGTTTCCCCAAGTTACTAACATGCAAAAACAGTCTTACTGCAGAAATGAAAATTAAGCTTAATATATAAAATAATTTTTCAAAAATCAAAATTATTTGATGGTTTACAGTCAAACACTGAATCATAAGAGACTGAGACACAATTGTTTGAAAAGGTTTTTCCAAAGCCAGTCTTTTTTTTTCAAATCCAGTTGCTGCTACATGGAAAATGAAGCAATTGTATCCTTATTTCAATTATGTTTGACTTAGTCAACTTTGACTTAATATTTTGAACAGCTGCAAGACTTTTCAAAAGAAAAGAAACATGAAGCAAACGACATTGTGTATAAAAAAGCAAATCAAGCAATACAAAACACAGCATAAAAATGACCACCCAGAAACTAAGAAACTTTAATTTACCATAAACAAGTAAAAAGAACTTTCATCTACTTATCTATGCTGAGACTTCACCAGAACGAGTTTCAAAACCAGCAGTTAAAATAATCAAATATATATTCCCTCCCAGAATTCAAATAATCAAGCAAGTGCACATGGCCTCCACAAATGATCAATCATAACTGAAAAATACTTGATTTTCAATTAAAAAACATATTTTCAAACCACATTATAAATAAAAAATAAAAGAATAAACAATAAACAACATGGAATAAAATCAGTAAGAAGAAAAATGCAGTTAAAGATTAAGAGAATACATGTGGTATAAAAAACACCATCATGAAGATCAGAACAATTTTCTGATCAACTGAAGGACTGTATTAAAATCTCTCTCTCCCAACAGTATTTGTTCTAGCCTTTTCAGCCCATTTTTTAACCAGAGAAAAAAACAAGCTGTGCTTAATAAGTATTATTTCTATTTTTCATACAAACTGAATTTAGATTTTTGCATATTTGCTGTAACTAACAGCTTTACCAACACACAAACATCCTGACATATACATAACTCTACATGAATTACAAGTGAAATGTTCTTGAAAACCCAATATCCTGTTTACGTGAAATACCGAGATATGGACCAGCATCCATAAAACTTCAATAAAGACAAAAAACAAAGAGTTATGTTCTTCTGTATTTACTTATTATAATCATATTGAATAATAAACATTCTTTTCTAGTAACATTTTGAGTTTGTGCCCTCTTTTGATATAAATAACTATACTGCACAGTCTTGAAGAAGTCACGGTTATCTTTAAGATGTTTGATGCTAGGTGCAGCAATGGTGAAGGTGACACAAAATGCATTACTAAAAGTTGGTTAGAATTAACAGATTCTTTATTTTAATGTATATTTTTAGCATCAAGGCAGGACAAGATAAGCTTTAGTCCAATGAAAAAAAAAATGGCTGAAGTTTTAATGTGATAAAAAAAATGCATTCAAGAGCAAATATTAATCTCTATCAGCAAGTTAAAATTGATGTTTTGAAACTCTGTCAGCTTAAGATTTGTCTTATCAGTAGGATAATGTGCCTTTGCATTAGCATAGACAATGCAAACATGACCTGCACATTAATTAGTTGAAGATGCTTCATACCATGTGTGGCCAGGGCTGGCCTTATACCAGTTTAGCTAATATGTTCCAAAACAGCCTCCTGACTGTAGGAAGCCCTGCAATAGTCACTGATGGTTGTCACAGCATAGCTTGTGGGCTGCATTACAAGCTGCTCCTTTTGTCCAAGAGTCCTGCAAGATGCTCCTTCAGCCTGTTTCTTCAAAGTGCAAGGCATGTTAAGGTACTTTAAGGTTTGCAATCTTCCACCTGCTATAGATATCAGCCTCGTGTATTTCCCTAAATGTTTTGGACCCAGGCTTAGTGTTTCTAATCTTTCCAGTTGCAATGCATGCCAGTCAGTCAGTCAGATAGTGGTACTGTAAGACTAGAATGAGTCAAGTTTTCAGTGTGGAGTGACTTAACAGGCAAGTTTATTTTTTTAATCCAACAGACATATTTCTGAACCCCTTAGCACAAGAAATCTGGACAAAGCCTAAAATAATGGGGGGGGCAAAGGTCCAAAAATAGTGACAGATTTTAAATATTGCTCATATAAAGTTAGAAAGTTGTTCGAATAACAGGATTTGTGATAGCATGCATTTTCTGAAGGCTATGAAGCCAGAAACTCAAATACATGTCATTATTTACTGACTTAAATCCTCGAGTTGGCAGAAAACAACCAATTTTATGAGGAATAGATGTAAATTATGAGGCAAAAATCCAGACATTCTGTAGAAATCTGAATGGTTGAGAGGTATGCCAGCAGACAATCAGATATTCTGGGCAATGGACAGCTTTATAGGAAAAAAACAAATTAGTCTTGCAAAGTGAACCAAGTTACCTGAGTACTTTTATGTGAAACCGATATGAAATACATTTCTGTGTCCATTACTACGTTTTAATTAACTTGATTTTTTTCTTTAATCAGAAAAAAAAACAGTCTGTGCTTATAAAGAGAATTAGTTTTATTTTTGGTGCAAACTGTATACAGATTACTGCATATATGATGCAATAGCTTTTATGCAGTTTTACTCACATAGAAACTGCCACAGCTAAGACATCTTGCCACATACACAATCATGCATCATCATCATCTTCTTTTGGCTGTTCCCGTTAGGGGTCGCCACAGTGGATCACCTGTTTCCATTTCTTCCTGTCCTCTGCATCTTGCTCTGTCACACCAACCACCTGCATGTCTTCTCTTACCACATCCATAAACCTTATCTTAGGCCATCCTCTTTTCCTGTTACCTGGTAGCTTCATCCTTAGCATCTTTTTCCCAATATACTCAGCATCCCTCCTCAGCACATGTCCAAACCAACGTAATCTTGCCTCTCTGGCTTTGTCTCCAAACCTTCCAACCTGGGCTGACCCTCTAATATACTTATTCCTAATCCTGTCCTACCTCGTCACACCCAGTGCAAATTTTAACATCTTTAACTCTGCCACATCCAGCTCAAACTCCTGCCTTTTTGTCAATGCCACTGTCTCCAACCCATATAACATAGCTGGTCTCACTATCCTCTTGCAGACCTTCCCTTTCACTCTTACAGGTACTCGTCTGTCACTAATCACTCCTGACACTCTTCTCCACCCACTCCATCCTGCCTGTACTCTCTTCTTCACCTCTCTTCCACACTCACCGTTACTCTGAACTATTGACCCCAAGTATTTAAACTCATCCACCTTTGCCACCTCTACTCCTTGCATCTTCACCATTCCTCTATCCTCCCTCTCATTCACACACATATATTCTGTCTTAGTCCTGCTGACCTTCATTTCTCTTCTCTCTAGAGCATATCTCCATCTCTCCAGGGTCCCCTCCACCTGTTCCCTACTCTCACTACAGATCACAATGTCATCTGCAAACATCATAGTCCACAGGGACTCCTGTCTGATCTTGTCTGTCAACCTGTCAATCCCCATTGCAAATAATACACAATCATGCATGATTTACAAAACAAAATGCTACTTAATGCCAACTGTCCTTTCAAGATGAAATAGCAAAATACTGTCCAGTATCCATGGAACTTCAATAATGACAAAAAACACAGAGCTGAGTCCTTGTGGATTGACTTTTCAGAACTATATCAAATAAGAGGTGTTCTTTTCTGTAATATTTTGAGGTTGTGTTACTATTTGGTAATAAAAATGGGATTCTATCCCACAGTTTCAAAAAGGTCAGTGTTACCTTTAATTCTTCTGATTCTAGATGCAGCAGTGGTGAAGGTGGCACAAAATGCATTACTTAATTCAGGATAAGAACTGGCAGACTTTTGCATTACTGTAATGTATATTTTTAGTAGCAAAATAGGGCAGATCAAGAGTCAGAAAGATGACAATTAAATTATCAGTGTTAACACAAAAAAAGTTGCAAAAAGCATTTTATGCAGCCTTTCACTAGCAGTGCTTTTCAGTAGAAAATACCAATCTGAGTTGCAAATCAGTGGGTTAAAATTGCCTGCTTAAGATTCAACAGCTAGTAGGACGACGTGCTTTTCTATTGAAATTGAGAGTGCAAACATGATCTTCATGGTAATTATTGGAGATGCTTCATACCAAATGTATCTAGGATAAACCTTAGACTGATTTGAGAATATTTGTTCTAATAGGGCCCTGAGGACACATGTGGCCCTGGAATTGTTACTGCTGGCTGTCACAACATGGTCAGTGTGCTGAATCACAAGATGCTCCTTTGGTCACAGAATTTCATAAACATGCTCCTTCTCATAAAGCTGGTGACCTTCAGCTTCAAAAATGTTAAACCAGCAGAAACCAATATTTCAGAATTCAAGGACTAATTTCATCAGATAATATGATAAAGTTTCAGAATTCACTTATAGTAGCATCATTCCAGACATTGTTACAGCAGGCAACTTTACCAAGGAGTTATATGCCCACTTAGATAAATGTATAAAACTAAACTGCCAACCTAATCAATACTGAATGAGAAATTTAAGAACAACTTCCTACTCATAGTGGTCCACCAACATAAATAAACTCTAGAATAAAAGAAAAAAGGTTTCTTAGAAGATACAGCAAATCAAATGATCTAAATATCAAGGACAATATCAGGAATTAAAAAAAACTGAAAAATATCATCAGGTCTACTAAAACAGCACATGAAATTAACAGCGGCATCTGAAGCTAAGAACAATTACAAATCATTCTTTAGGTACATTAGGAAACTAAGAAATATCAGCCAGCACTGCTCTGAACTTATTCAAAAGGACACCATCTAATCTGACCCAGTGGTCATTGCCAAAATGCTAACAAACAAATTCAGCGTGAATTTCACCCCATAGACAGCTATGCAAAGTCCACTTATCCCTGAATCTTTAAGACCCTTCATATTCTCTAAGGAAGATGTAGTAAAGGTGCTTTCCAAGATTAAAAAAACTTCATCAATGGAACTCAATAATATACTTGTCTGTTTAATATACAGTTGCAAACAAGCTCTGGCAGAGTAACTCCTCAAACAATTCAACCTGAGTTTAGCCACAGTCTTTGTCCCTGAGATTTGGTGCATAGCAGTAATGATAACACTTCATAAGGGTGAACTACCACTGACTCCAGTAACTACAGGCCCATCAACCTGACAAGTCTGATTTGCAAAGCCACAGAAAATTACAACTGACTTGCTAGACTATGATATTGAAACTCTCATCAAGTCTGACCTACAGAAATTCAGCTTGTCAAGGATAAATACCGTCTAAAGAATTTGCAAGTCAAATGTTGGATTTAACACCCAATCGAGATCTCAATTTCTTTTTCAAAATGAACAGGATATATTGGAGGGGTAAGTTTGTATCACAGAGAGTTTTGTTCCTGTGGAACTGCCTTCCACTCCACAAAAAGCAAAATACTTCCCTTACTCTATTCAAACAAAATTTGGATGACTAGATTGGAAAACCATAAATTCACCCTTGTTTAGCATATATGTCCCTTGTGTAAAGGAGTAACAAGTAAATATACCAACATATCCTTGTTATGCCCACTTCTGGGTTATTTATACACAAAATATAAGGGCTAAAAAATATCATGGGAATGGCTGGTTACATTTCTTAAGATCCAGATAGATGAATAACCTAGTATGTACCTATGAACCTATAATTTGGTTAATTTCTATGAAAGGGTAACAAAACCTGTTGGCAGTGGCCAAACTGTCCACACAGTGTACCTGGCCAACATGAACCATCCCCCGTCCAAACAAAGGCAGCCAGTTAAATGCATTACAAATAGATTCCTATGTGTTATGATGGGTCTATGCCAGAAGACTGAGTTTTCAGAAATCTGAAATTCATATGGTCAAGGCCATATGATCGAGTTTCTGAAAGTCAAATTAAAAAAAAAAAAACAGAACACAACCGCTCCCCCACAAAAATCTACTTTTTTTATGTTTTTGCAGGGGGGCAAACCCTCCTGCAAATTATATATACCAACTCCGAGATGGTAGTACGGTGGGGAAAAGGGTACACTTCCCAGTTCTTACTGTACTGCAATCTCCATTCAAAAGCTTTGGGTTTTTAAAAAGTCGATCATATGGTCTTGATCACGTGAATTTTAAGTTTGTGAAAACTTGATCACCTGACAGGGACCCAATAAGATAGGTAGCAAAGTGGCTAAAATACAGAACCCACACAGTGAAGATAGCAGGTACTTTATCAAAGAGTATGAAGTTAACCACTGGTGTTCCAAAAGGCTCAGTACTGGAACCTCTTTTTTCTTCATTTATCTGTTCTAATCTCCAGAATTTGAACCAAGACCTGTGGCTAACCGAGTCTGCAGATGACTGCAAGCTGGGAGTCATTGTCAAGTCAACCTCTTGATTCCCAGGCCCTTCAACATGAACTTACACTCATAAATACTGGATTTTCCAGGTCCCTAAATCAAGAAACCATATTCCTTGGAGACTTTAATATTGACTGGAATGGCTGTACCTCTGCCAATCCTACAACTTATATAAATCTCTTTGGCTTCCATCAAACCATTACCTTCCCTACCAGAACCCATAAACCTAGCAAGAAACAAACCACCTTTGATTGGATACTAGTAAATAGCAACCCCCTTGCTTATAAAATAGGTATACTCCCACACAATATAAGCAACCATTCTCTTACTTTCATTTCTAGGCAAAAAACCCACATTCACAATCAAATAGCTTTTAGAACTACCAGAAAGAACAAAAATCTCAACCCAGTCAACTTCCAAGCTGAGCTCAAAGCTTGTAATTAGTCTCCCCTAAAATACCTACCTCTTGACAAAGCCGTTTCATTCTTTAACAAAACATTTTTGCAAATCCTAGATCACCATGCTCCCACTTGCACTGTTAGAATCAAAAACAAACCAGCTCCCTGGCTGTCTAAGGACACCAGGCTAAACATTCATCTAAGAAATAAACTCTGGTCCAAATGGAGAAAAACTAAAAACCCAACTGACCACCTAAAATTTAGACAACTTTGTAATACCACAAAAAAATCCATATACCTTGACAAAAAAAAATACTACCTAAAACTCCAACAAACCCAACAGCAAAACCCACAAAAGTTTTGGTCAGGAATCAATAAACTACTCCACCCAGGACAGTCCAAAACACCCACCTCCTCTAACTTAACTCAAACTTCTCCCAACCAAATTGCTGACACCTTTAATATATTTTTCTTTGAAACAGTCCAATCACTAGCAAATACCTTGCCACCTGCGATCACCACCAAATTACCCTCACTAACCACCTTGCCCCAAACACTCAACCTCCAGCCTGTTCCAACATCTCTCATACACTCCCTGCTTTTAAAACTTAAACCATGCACACCATCAGCTGACCTCCTCCCAGCCGAATACCTGCAAGTTGCAGCAGGTGTACTTGCCTACCCTATTTCGATCTTAAAAAACAGAACCATTTCTGAATCCTATGTCCCATCCATCTGGAAAGTCTCTCATATCATCCCTTTGTATAAGGGAGGTACATCAAATGAATTAGCAAACTTCTGCCCCATAGCCCTTCTCTCTCCCCTAGCAAAAAATATGGAGAGATGTATCCACCGTAAATACTGCATCATCTCCTCCAAAATAACCTATTAGTGGACTGCCAACACAGTTTCAGGCCACACCATAGTACCACAACTGCTCTTCTATCCTTTACAGACTGCATTAATAAAAATAGGAATTCTAACCTGCTATCTTCTGTACTTTTCATAGACCTCTCAAAGGCCTTTGATATGGTTAACCACCAACTATTGATAGGTTTACTTAAATCACTTTCTCTTGATTCCCAATTATACAATGGTTCCAATCCTACCTAAAAAACAGAAAACAAGCAGTCCTGTGGGACAAAAACTTATCTTCTCAGCTTCCAATCACCCTTGGATCAATTCTTGGACCACTCCTCTTCACTATTTTCATTAAGGATCTGAAAACCTCCATTCCCCAAACTACATGCATTCAGTATTCCGATGATTCGATCTTGATATGTACAGCATCCTCCCTGGCACAACTACAAACCAGTACACAAACAATCTTTACCTTAGTAGAAAACTGGTTCCATCAAAGATGTCTCCTCCTTAACCCAAAAAAAACTAAATTATTACTGTTTACACCCACACAGAAGTCCCCCCCATAAATTTCATACTTATATCAAATAATGGCACAGAAATTGCTCCCGATACCACCACTAAACTCCTGGGTGTAACAATAGATAACAATCTCAACTTTGACACACACATTAACTCAACTATTAAATCAGTTAACAGAAAACTTGGATTCCTCTATAGAATCAAACCCTTTCTTACAGCCTCAGCTAGGATTTCTTTTACCCAAACCCACCTCATTTCCACCCTTCTCTACATCTACCCTATCTACACTAACCTATCCAAAAGCAATCTGAATAAACTAGCAGCCTCCTACAACAACACAGCCAGATTTGCCACCGGTGCCCCTTTCCGTACCCACCACTGCCATAATCTTAAACTTCTTGGATGGATAGAAGTACAAAACCAACTTCTTTTTCAGCAACTTATTTTTATCCACAAGATTTTACATCATCCTACAAATACTCCCATACTCTGTAACCTTTTTAACTCCTATAAAAATCTTCCAACCTTAAGATCCACTAAGAAACAACAAGTAGCCACCATAAAATCCAACAACAAACCCGGGGACTGCCTGTTCTCCAATGCTGTTGGAAATACTTGGAACAAACTTCCAAGAGAAATTACATCCCTTACTTCCAATAACCTTTTCAAAAAACAATTGAAAATCTTCATTAAAAACAAATGGACCTGCCCCTGCTCCAATCCTGACTGATACTATTTCTCCCTTTCTCTAAATACGTATCCACTAAAAACATTTTTTTTCTGGTACTTCTCTATCCTCTACATTTTTTTCTTGGAATCAATAAAATTTTTCTTTTTTTCCTTTTTTACTGTGCTGCATAAACTCATGTACATTAAATGTTTTTTTGTTTATTTTTTATACAACTTGACAAAACAAATTTTTTTTTACTATTTGTAACTTTAAAAATGTTGCTAAAACATATTACTAATCAGTTTCATACTTATGTAATTGTATTGTGTTTTTTGCCACTGTTTTTTTTTTGTAGACTCTATGTATAATAATTTTTTTTCTCGGAGCTTTTCTCCTCTGGCCTCTACTGAAAATGGACATATATCCAGTTAGACTAGCCCAGTCAACAAATGTAAAATAAAATAAAATAAAATAAATAAATAAATAAATAAATGTACTAGAAATGGGCTTAAATTAAATGGCAAAAAAAAGAAATATTGTCACATCTAGTATAAATTGTTTCCCAAAATACATCATAGACTATACCCCACTTAAAAATTAGACTGTTTTTTAAGGACCCTGGAACCTTGGTTCATAATTCTGTCTCCTTTCATTATCATGTAACAACAACAAAGGAGTATCATCCATTTATAACAGGGGTGTCCAACCTTTTCAGTTGCAGGGGCCGCATTGAGTCAACAGAAATGGTCTGGGGGCTACATGTAAAATAAATCATGTAGACGGCAAGTGAGGACCAAAAAAAAAGGTCTCTCACGTAAACTGAAGAACTGAAGAGCAAAAAAAAAAAAAAAAAAAAGGTCTTTAATACAGAAACATTCATTCATTCATTGCAGTTCAACAGAAGTAGCTCCATATTTAGTGGTTTTTGATTGGCCCGTATACCGACATACAAGCCAATCAAAAAACACTAAACACGGAGCTACTTCTGTTTAATGCAGAACACAAGAAGCTCCGTGTTTAGTGATTTTTTGATTGGCCCGTATGCCAGGTATACGGGCTAATCAAAAAAAAAAAAGCTAAGCGGAGGCTGGCCGCGATTTCAACCGGCAGGGCGGGATTCGGGATCAGGCTGCTGATCTCGGGACAGTCCCGCCCAAATAGGGACATCTGGCAACCCTGCGGATGAACAAAGTCGACCCCCGGGCTATATTGTAGGTGAATTTGAACAATGAATAAATTAATACAGGGCTAGTTTGACAATTAGTGCAATGATTTAAATTTTCTCTCTTCAAAAGACAGTATGGTACTCCCCCCAACATCCTTATTGCAAGAGACCCAAGAAAGGGGTCTGTACCTGGGTCCCCACCATGATCGACCAACTCAATCACCCTCCACTGCCAGGAATAACGTGTACAGATGATCTCACAAATTTATAACCAGTTCCTGCCTCTGTACCATAACCACCACATATCTCATTTGAGAGCCAAAAAAAATTATATTTGATTCACCTCCAAACTACTACTGATTTTTTTTTTTAATAAAATCATCTTTATTTTAATTTTAGTAATATCTCAAATATCTCAAACTCGTGTGACATCATCAAGCCTGATATATTTATAACACATTTAAACCAAACCTGATAAAATGAGCTGGACACATCCTTTGTAAGAATCAGCCTTAAAACATGATCTTACAGATAACAATTAATACCACTATAAAAAAATACTATGTCCATCTCCATTTTTAGTGACACAAGGCTTTGAAAGTGCAAAGCTGCCCAACGTAGTATGCAATAACACACAACTTATGATGTATTTGTATAATATATATGGTCTCAATATGGTTCAATCACTGCTTATAAAATCATGGGGAAAGTCAACTAAGTGCAGTGACTGTATTCTCTTTAATAACCACCTACAAATGTGACACTGCAAATGGTAGCACTCTAGCAGTCAGAAATTTTTTATCCCTTTTATTCTGATGCACAAAGCACCTCAATTCCACTCTTAAATTTTTTGGTTATAACACCTTAAGACAAACAGAAAAATACATTTTAGCACTTTAATACTTCTATTTCTACAATGATGCAGTAATATAATTCAGCAAATAAAAGTGCTGCAGCTAGAAGAATTAGGTATGAAGTACAAAAATATTTAAAGTGAAACATCCAATGCAGCTGCCATAAGTGACAGTGATGAGTTTCAGTCACAAGACCAGCAGTACATTTTAAACTTCTGCTTGCTTAAGAATCAGACATCTCCCATTTCAGGTCATTCTTGTTCCTCTCTAGTACACAGCAGATACTAATGCAACTGTTGCCTCTGTTACCAATGTTCGAGTCATGACAATCTTTAATGGGACAGACCATAACTGCTAAAGCTAAGAAACACCTAATCTACATAAAACATTTTAAAAATTTAAATAGGGAAGTCCTGTCAGTGTCCCTAACTCATTTAATGTCAAATACTCTCTCACAGTCCACTGCCATCAATCAGCATATATCAGATAACAAAAAAGATTCATAGTGCCCAACAACATGCATGTGGTACCTAACAGTCTGTAGTGTTCCAGTCTTCTTTTCTAATACTAAAAAACAGAGTCTCCCATTTAAAAATACATATATTTCCATTCCAAGAATAGTCATTTATTGTGGGGAAATCCAATCAATTAACCTCAATCTTTTTTTAATATACTGTGTCAGCCACAGGCGTATTCGACATGAAAAGCACATGTATATGTGCTAAATAACTCACTTACCACACAAAGCTATAGAAACCTGATATCAAACACAGCATGGCCTCCATGACAAGCGTACTACCAGCTTCAACACCAAGCAATATAACACCATTCCTGCTGGACTCGTACTGTGACACTACTCTTTAGATTAGAATACCTGCTCTCATTATTAGCGTATCCATTAAGGGAGCTGTAGTGACACCTATAATTCAATATTGTGCTTACTACATACTTAGCTTACCTGGTGTAGTAGTCGGTGTGTAAAAATTACAAATCCCTCTCTCTTTTCTTCGGTGCAATGCTGTCGTCTTCCCTCAGCTCTTCTTTGCCGTGAATGCAACTATCGGCGCGAAAACTAACCGGAGGGTGCTTTAAGTCACCTCTTCCTTTCCCGCAAATACATCTATCGGCGCGAAAACTAACCGGAGGGTGCTTTGGCGCATGCGCACACCAGCAAAAGGATGCAACCATAAAAAAAATGGAAAAAAAGTAAAATTTTAATTTAAGGGGTCGCGGGCCGCATGGAAGAGGTCTGAGGGCCGCATGCGGCCCGCGGGCTGGACACTACTGATTTATAAATAGGTCATTGTTCCCTTGTATTCAGCATTGATTAAGCCACTCTTCAAATACAGTGCCCACCCCCCCTTTATGATGTACCTCACTAGACATATTAAACAAATAGAAAGATCCTAGAGGCTCGTAACTAAGAACATCACTGGTTTAAAAACTTTAAGATATCAGAAAAGTCTACAAGCACTGTTTTAGTACTCAGTAACTTGTAGAGTCCTAAGTGCAGATCTCTGCCTTGCCATTAGAGACTAAGTGGTTCTGGATCTCTTGTATCTCTGTAAATCAAACAATTCCACAAACAAAAGATCCAAGGATCTGAAATTTCAAGAGTAGGTAAATAACATATGGGTAAAAATAGTTTAATTTCAGTGCACCTCCTCACCTCTGGAATAGACTTCCACCTGCAAATTAAGCAGTATGATATCCTATCTTCCTTCAAATGGGACATGTATGATTGGATGGGGGTTCATAAATCCGCCCAAGGTCTGACTGGCCTGGTTCTCCTTGAGAAAACAGGTATGGCCTAAGGGTTTGGGAGGGTGGCCTAATGGTTAAGGTGTTTGCCTTGCAAGCACAAGGTGCAGGGTTTGAGTCTCACAAGGGATAATTGGCTAGGCTTAAAATGGCTCGCAAGGGCAGTTAGCTTAGTACTAATCTATGAACCTATGAACCTAAGGGTGGTCACTGATGAAGTGTCGATGTTTGCAAGACCCATTTGCCTTGTATACCCTATGATTCTTTGGCCCACTCCTGCAGTCTTGCTTCTGATGTAGCTATCAGCCTCATTAATGGAACAGACTACATATACCTAAATGTCTTGTATCTTTCTAATTCCAATTCATGTCAGCAAATCAGTCTGGTATAGGGTGGTGCTGCAGAATTATGATGAGTCAAGTTTAACACGTGACAAGATGAAGCGGGTAAGCTTTTTTAATCTTAGCAAGCAAACAGATATTCTGAACAATAGGTGGCTTTGTAAGAAAAATATAAATCAGTTCTTCAAAGTGAACTAAAATGGTGGAATACTTTATACTGTGGATGGGTATGACATGTGTGAAACATAGCTGAAATAAATTATTGTGGTCATTAACAATTTTTATTTATTTTTATTAGAATAAGACATTTCAGGTTTATACAGACAACAAGGTATCTATAATTGCTTCGTACAGGGCTATCTGTAGATGAAGGTGAATGATCCTAGCCTGTTGTTATTTACTTAGTTAAGCATATATTACTATGGCTTTGCAGGACTGATTTGCATTTGTATGAAGTAAGCTAGAATTTTTTACTGTTGCTGGCTATAGTGTCTCTGTGTGAAATAAAGATGAAGTAAATGACTGTGGCCTTTTTATTATTATAGTCAGACATCAAAAGTGTGTGCACAATCAAAAATGTTAATATAATTGATAGGTACAAGGACTGCCTACAATTCAAATGACTAACTCTGATGTTATTTGTTAAGTTAAACAATCAGTGCATTACTGTGGCCATTATGTTTTTTCACAGTCATACAGCTAAGGTACTTGTGGCACTCAGTGAAGTGGCTGCAACTGACAGGTATAGAGGTCATGTGCATAAACATGAATTACCTCTGCTGTTGTTGTAACGCAATTAAATAGCCAATGAACTGCCTTGGCAGGGTCAGTGCTACACAATACATTGTACTTGCTAAAATCAGTATAAAACTATTGTTGTTATGTCTTGCATGTGTTTGGGTGAAAGATGGTGTTGCAGTCTACATAAGAATTACAATTTAGCCATAATTTATTTCACTTCCCATCACAGCCAGACTCAGCATTTCACATAAGTGTCTGTCTCTGATGGGCTGGATTGGTTGTGTATGAAAAATGATTACAGGCAAATTGGTACAGTCCCTTCAATCTGTCCGTAGGTAAGCATGCAATGTGTGTGTGTGTGTGTGTGTGTGTGTGTGTGTGTGTGTGTGTGTGTGTGTGTGTGTGTGTGTGTGTGCACCTGTGTGCACATGCATCTTTTAATATCGTGAATTACCTGGCTTTTCAGGGGCAATGTCGATATGTGTGTACACATCTGAAAAAAAATAGAAAAGAAATATCATGGATTTTATCTGTGGTCACACACAATATTAGGGGGCACATACACAGTTGCTGTCAGACATATACATGCATCAGGTTTCCTTATATCTACCTTTAAAATAAAATCTGCATGATTCAATTAGCCCTGCTCAGAGGTGTGCGGACAGGGTCACTATAGCTTACATGGGGGGTGACGGGGGACAATCAGGTAATTTTTTTACCTTCCTAACAATAAAACCTCAAGAGGTGTGCATGAAAGGTTGCTATAGCTTTTGATGGGGCAGTATACTGTTTAGGAGCAACAGGTTGGAATACATTATTGTGATCATTATTTCTTCACTACTAAACATCAGACATATTTGTTCGCAATATCTTGTTTCCTTTGCTAATGTCTTCCAGCAATTTCCAGTTCTTCTTTCCCATTTTCAACACCTCTACTACCAGACATACCTATTTGTAAAATCTCCTTTATCCATTCGTACACTGGCTTACATCTTAGAATACTATCCACTGCTTTATAAATGTAATATTCTATATAATTATTTTCCAAAATGCATGCAAAATCCTAGTCTCTCTTTATTTCTTAAAATGCCCCATTTTATCTTACTTCAATTTATAACCTTCTGCTTAGATGTGTGTGTGTGTGTGTGTGTGTGTGTGTGTGTGTGTGTGTGTGTGTCTGCATATATATATATATATATATATATATACACACACACACACATATATATATATATATATATATATATATATATATATATATATATATATATATATATATGGGTCCCTATCAGATTATCGAAGTTTCAAAATTTTAAATGTCATATGGTCGGGATCATATGATTGAAGTTTTGAAACTTTGAACGCTTTGAATGGAGATTTCAGTACAGCACAGAATGGGAAATTTACCCTTTTCCGCAATGTAGTATGATCTCTCAGTTGGTATATTTAATTAAAGAGTCCAGGAGCTCCAGCATATCTCTCTTCATATAGTCCAAGTAGGTATGCCTTAGGGCATTTACACCTACATGGGCTACTACTGATTCATACTGGTACTTGTGGTTCAATGACTTGCATACCTGTGTGACCTAGTGGATCCTGGCCCCTGATAGGCTTCTGAATGTAATCTTCTCCTTGATCAGCATGGTGAGTGGGACTTAATTGTGCCTCACAATGGAGTCTCGTTTGACCTAGATATTGGATTAAGAGGTTGTCTGCCTTTTGTGCACTGTGAGATGTGGCTGATTGTGTCATGGTGGGTATTGCTGCAGCAGTATGTTTTTGAAGTTACTGAGGATATTTATTGTGATTTCTGCATCTGGGAGAACTTTGAGGTTTGGGCAGCTTATATAGTTGGTATACACCCTTGTATTTAAGGGCCTCAGAATATGTGAGTATTTGTGCTTGTTCTGTAGTGCGTGTAGCAGTTATTGTGCAGTCTTGTGTGTTTCTATCAACCTGTTTGGTAAGTGTAATGGTTTTATGGAGCTATAAACCTATGAACTTTATGTGAGAACATTGCCTGCAAAGACATTGTATATGTATATCTCTCACATACTGTATCAAATTGTTTGAGAACAAGATGGTTGTCAGTAAACATGAAACAATTTCTAGATTGTCTCAGAATGCCCAATTCTACCAAGATGGTTACAAAGACAGAAAGATAATGCAAATCCATGGTTTCAGGAATTTATGTAGAGGGTTGCAATGGGAGTCATGCCAAGGGAGTATTTAAAAAATTTGTGAACCGTGACAAAACATTTTTGAGTCTATGTTTCTCTAATGTGTAACCACTGTACGGGAGAACTAAAGGAGAATATAGCCAATTTATTTGGATGCTGGTTGTGTAAGGCATACAATATTAGTCTAATCTCCTTTTAAACACAAGTGTTAACAGTCTAAAGGGAGGGCATTCTTAGTTTTGATCCTCCAGTGCCAAGTAGAATGAATAGAAGAGATGAGATTGGGGGGGGGGGGGATTTTCAAAGCTGAGTTTATAGTAGGGGTAGGCAGCACAAAAACCACCAAGTGTAAATAGCAGAACAAGGACTGTGAGGGTGGGTGGGAAAATCACCAACAGAGAGGCAAACTCTGCCTGTATTTGTTGCAGGCCTCAAGTCTTTTTGGAAGACAAGGTCACGCTAGACAGTGTAAAGTTAAATAACACTGAATGAACAAAATAATCAATGAAAAACAAGTGAAGTCTGAAGCCGAGGTGCTAATTGTGTGCTTCTTACATAGAACAAATCAACTACATCAAACAGATTAGTCAAAACAGAAAATAAAATGCATAAATATTATCAAGTAATACAGAATGATGCTGCAAGTGGCTATATCAGATAGACAGCTTCAGCGCAGACGCATCTTTTCTTATTTAAAATCATCAGCAGATAGGCAAACACTGCTTGCATTTCTTGCAGGCCTCTAGTCTTATCAGAAGAAAAAGCCAGGCTATACTCTGTTTACTTAAGTATGCTATTATACTAT